>NC_057810.1:396311250-396559748 GCF_018294505.1 Triticum aestivum
GTGGGCCCGACCCCCCCTAACCATTTAATTAAATTAAAATAACCCCTGTTAACCCCTGTCACTGACGTGTGGGTCCCACACGTCAGGTTTGACCCGGAACAGCCGCGTTGACCGCTGATGCAATGATGACGTCATGCTGACGCAATTATTTATTTTCTGGAATTAAAATAATTCAGAAAATCCAGAAATTGATTTAAACTTCGAAAATTCATATCAATTCAACTGTAGCTCAGATTTAAATAATTTATATATGAAAAATTATCAGAAAAATGCAACCTTTCCATCTGTACTAGTTTCATGCATGAAAAACCAACCTATACATGCTGAATATGGGAAAACACATTATGGCATATATAAGAGACCTAATTTAGAAATGCATTTGAACCTTTGGTTCAAATGGACTTCAAACCAATTGAACACTAGTTGCATTAGCTCAACAGCATCACATCTACATGCCATGTTCATGCATCATATTGTTGCATATGATTGTGTATTGATTGCCGGCACCGTTCCTTCTCGATAGGTCCTGCTCCGGAGACGTTCCAGAGTACCTGTCTGTGAAGCAGTGCCTCCCTTGTTGATTTACCAGGCAAGCAAACCCCCTTGTTCATTTCGATAAAACCCTACTCTCTCGCTCCTGCTCTCAGTTATTGCATTAGGACAACAACGCTTCATCTGCTACTTTGTGCTGCGGTAGTTGAACCCATTCCTCTGCATGACCTGTCATTGCCACAGTAAATAGTTGAAACCCACTAGCATGTGTAGGAGTTGATTGAAGCCACTGATGTGTTCCTACCATGCTATGCCTGCTATTGCTTAGAGTTGTGTCAGGTCTGATTCATTGGGAATGAATTGGAGTGTCACGATATGTTCTGATGCTGAGAGTTAAGTGTGTGAACACGATTTGGTAAAGGTAGCGGTGAGAGGCCATGTAGGAGTACATGGTGGGTTGTCTCGCTGGAACCATCCTTAAGCACTGAGTTCTATGTATGTTGTCCAATGACTCGATACTACCACACATTGGGATCCTTAATTGACTCTCTCGGCTTATTAACCAACTTGATCTCTGTCCAGGAGTCGCAACTAGTTTCTGGTGTTTGTAGGTAGTGCTATTTTTCTACCAAGTGGCACCCGGCAGGGTGGGCTTGGGACAGACTAGGCACAAGTGGCCCGGTGTACCGAGTGGCACCCGGTTGGTGGGCTCGGGAACCCTGTACACATCGTTTGGGGCCGTAAGCGACACCCCGGCCGGATCTCCTTGCGAATGGAACCCGAATAGGCGATAAACCTGGACTAGAGTCTTGTGTGGTTAGTCAGGTCGTGGCCGACACCCTCGCCAGGCTTCCGCTTGAAGGTTGCCGAGATACATGACGTGTACATGGCGGTAAGTGGCGAGAGCGTGTGTGAAGAAGTACACCCCTGCAGGGTTAACAAGATCTATTCGAATAGCCGGGTCCGCGGTTATGGACTTCTTGGATGCTTACATGGTACATAGACAACTTGAAGTGGATACTATAAAATGCTCAAGACAAGTGTGAGTGCTATGGATGGCCTTCTCGTAGGGAGACGGGGATGAATCCATAGTAGTGTATTGTGTGGTGATTAGTGGACTCGTGTACGTTGTTTCACCTCCAGAGTTTCTGGTAGTCGTAGAACAGGATAGCCACAGAGTCTAAGCTGGCTTGCTGCAACTAAACCCCACATTACCTCTTGATACAAATGCATGTATGATAGGATCTGATGTAAGTCTTGCTGAGTACCTTTGTACTCATGTTGCTTTATTTATGTTTTTGCAGCGGAGACTTCGGTCTTACTAGTGTTCTCGTGGACTTCGACTAGTAGCTAGTACCTCAGCTACGATCTTGATCGGATGTTGTAGATAGTCAGGCTCTTCAGCCTTTTTCATTTGTAGATGTCTGTACCCAGACATGTAATGCTTCTGCTTGTTGCTTGTATGCTCTGTATGACGGGTCTTGTGACCCCTGTTTGCAATAATTGCTATGATGGCTCTTCTGAGCTTTTATCTATATGATTGTTGAGTTATGCTGTGATGCCATGTTGTACAGCACATACTTGCATGTTATGCGTACGTGTAATGTGTAGTGCTATGTGTGGGATCTGACTATCTAGTTGTTATCTTTAGTAGCCTCTCTTACCGGGAAATCTCTCCTAGTGTTACCGCTGAGCCATGGTAGCTTGCTACTGCTCTGGAACACTTAAGCTGGCCGGCATGTGTCCTTCTTCGTTCCTGTGTCTGTCCCTTCGGGGAAATGTCACGCTTTGAGTACCGGAGTCCTGTTAGCCCCCTACAGCCCGGTTTACCGGAGTCCTGCTAGCCCAGTGCTACAGCCCGGACCCACTTGCTGATGACCGACATGTTCGAAGCTGGGTCATGGATGCCTGTCCCTGTAGGTCTGTGCCACTTTGGGTTTACGACTAGTCATGTCAGCCCGGGCTCCTTATCATATGGATGCTAGCGACACTATCATATACGTGAGCCAAAAAGGCGCAAACGGTCCCGGGAAAAGGTAAGACGACACCCGTGGGGATACCGTGCGTGAGGCCGCAAAGTGATATGAGGTGTTACCGGCTGGATCGATGTGACATCGAGTCGGGGTCCTGACATGAACCCAAAGCTAAGCACTTCTCCCATGGCAAGAAAGATCAATCTAGTAGGCCAAACTAAACTAATAATTCGAAGAGACTTGCAAAGATATCAAATCATGCATATAAGAATTCAGAGAAGAACCAAATAATATTCATAGATAATCTTGTTCATAAATCCATAATTCATCGAATCTTGGCAAACACACCACAAAAGAATATTAAGTCAAATAGATCTCCAAGAACATCGAGGAGAACTTTGTATTGAGAATCAAAGAGAGAAAAGAAGCCATCTAGCTAATAACTATGGACCCGAAGGTCTGTGGTAGACTACTCACGCTTCATCGGAGAGGCAATGGTGTTGGTGTAAAATCCCTCCGTGATCGATTCCCCCTCTGGCAGATCGCCGGAAAAGGCCCCAAGATGGGATCTCACAGGTACAGAAGGTAGCGGCGGTGGAAAAGTGGTTTCGTGGCTCCCCCTGATGTTTCTAGGGTATAAGAGTATATATAGGCGAAAGAAGTACGTCGGTGGAGCTATGAGGGGCCCATGAGGGTGGGGGCGTGCCTACCCCCCCCCCTCGGGGGGGCGTGCCATCCTGCCTCGTGGCCTCCTCGTGGCGTTCCATACTTCAACTCCAAGTCTTCTGCATTGCTTTCGGTCCAAGAAAGATCATCGCAAAGGTTTCATTCCGTTTGGACTCCATTTGGTATTCCTTTTCTGCAAAACTCTAAAATAGGCAAAAAAAACAGAAACTGGCAGTGGGCCTCAGGTTAATAGGTTTGTCCCAAAAATAATATAAAAGAGCATATTAAAGCCCATTAAACATCCAAAATAGATAATTTAATACCATGGAACAGTCAAAAATTATAGATACGTTGGGGACATATCACAGACCCCGTGGGAGAAATATACGACTACGAGTGCAAGCTGTGGGACCACACAGGTGAAGACTAAAAAATATGTTATAGACTCTAGTAAAAAATTATGCAAGTTTTTGTTCGACTGAAATGAAAGAAAACATGCACCTCTTCCAAAAAATAGGTATTTCTGCCTGCATGTCATGTGCATGATGCATACAAATAAGGCTGACAGCGTTCTGGAGAAATACATCCTCAGGAGATACGCCAAACGCTCGATCATCCAGCCGACCTTCAACAAAAATGACTTGAGGATAGTAGTGTCAAACAAGGCCTCCCAATACTGCATTGAAAGCGCACTGCTGCAGCTGAAGATGAGGGTGCACAGAAAAAGCTTGAGAAGCCAAAACCAAATGGCGAGCGTCATGGAAAGTCTTGAACAAGAACTCGACGCCATGCAATCTGCTGAAAACAGAGATGTCGCGAACAACAAAGCAGAAAAAATTAAGCATGATTTTGCTACAATCTTATCCGAGATAAACCATCTGGGAGCTATTGACACCTACGACAATGAGGAGGAGGAGCAATAGCAACCAGAGCCTGCCCATGTGCACACTCAAGAGCAACATCATGCTCATATGCAAACATGAGCTTGACAGTGTTGTAGGCGAACGACATGACAACATGAGATCCTACCACCAGCAGTAGTAAAGGGTAATTGAACCACCCATATTCTCATGCACAAAAAGGGACGAAGAGTAAGATGCAAGCAGCGAAAGTAGCAAAAGTAGCAGCCAAAAAGTCGTCACGCCCCGTAAGATGCTGGAATTTGGCCCAGACAACAAACGTCTCGGGATAAGGGCATGCGGATTCTACAACATGGTGACCAATCATAATTACCGCACATGCCCACACCGCACAGATGCTGTCAATGTCGACAAGCAAAAGCTTCAGAAGCAGATCGGAGCCGCCCAGGTTTCTACCAATGGAGATGACACACATAATAGCTACACTTGCAACATGTGTGGGGGGACTGATGGACATAATGCCCGCACAAGCAAACTGGGCAAGGTCGATGGCGCTAAACAAAAATAGGGCTAGGTCCAGAGTTCCAAAAAATCAAAAGAAGAGGATGAAGAAGAAGAGTTTGATGAGAATTATGACCTATCAGACAAAGACAATGCAGATGACAGTATTGGGGACGAGGAACCTGAAACTGACGATGTGCCAAGGCTCAAGCAGGAAAGGATGCCGACAAGGGATAACATTCACAGCCAGTTAGAAGAAGCTCAAGACTGAAGAATCGATAATGGTTGCGTTGCTGCATCAATTCAAAAGATAAGCTTTTGCTCTCGGTCGTCTCGGTACACAATGAAGAATCGTACCAGAAACACTGTTGTTACCAAAACTTATTTAGCTTTATCATTGATTTCTAGACAAGTACTATAGTTAAGACAACATTTGTGATTAATGCCCACTGGACCAGTGACATTATTATGCAAACCATTTCAAAAACCTTATGAATGCACTCACAAAATATATTTGAATTGATCTAGATTTATGTAATGTCAACACTATTATGGACCAGTAACTCAGCAAAATTTTGTTAAAAAAAATTGAAACTCTGATAGTACATCAGTACTAATAAGTCTAGCATGTTAGTTCAAGGCAGAGCAACCAAACACACCCGTGAACACCTCAAAAAAACTCCTTCAACAACTATGACTGGTATGCTAGTCCTAGTTCAGAACGCCCATCAGTACATAAAAGAATTACCTCAAGCAAACAGAAAAATTAGAAGTACAAATTATAATACAACTGTAATGATGAAAAACAACTTTTTCTGTAAAAAATACTTTAAAAAATTACGTTGATTTAAACAATCATTTCAAAAAACAATGTGTAAAAAAATTAGCATCATAGACATAGTCTGAACTTGTATTGGTAAGTACAACCACATGTCAATCACCGGTCCAAGTACTCCACAGTCGAGCAGTACAAGCGCCATCATTACCGACTCTGAGACGTGCAAGTGGGACAAGCAACCAGTAAGTTCACCTTGACAAGACAGATCAGTGCGACAGTAAAAAGAACTGCAAAGAATTATGCTTGGACGGTTGGTTTTTCCTGGACACTACCTGCGCCACCCACTACGTGGTTGCCCACGACGTGCTGCAAAGGCAGACACCACGACCACTACCCCCCACTATCACAGTGATCCCGCGTCAAACCACCTCCCCCACGTCCCCGACCATGCCCTGAAATACACTATTCGGCTCCATCTCTACCTCATTCCGAGAACCATTGCCGCTCCATCTCAACTACAAACAACCCACAACATCTCTCTTTGAAGCCCACCATCGCTGGAGCAGGGCAATGGCGGAGGAACCATCTGTCAAGCGTCAGATTGGCAAGATGTCCGACCAGACCAGCAACGACGATGACGTTTAGTTCCCCGGTGAGAAGCTCGACTACACCACCACGCTCAACAAGGTGGACCTCCACGGCAAGGAGACGCTGGAGGTCCTCTGCACTAGCGAACTAGACAAGGCCAAAGAGATGATATGTAGGCTCTGGAAGAGGGCTGGCGGCTTGCATCCTAGATTCATCAACGTTGATGTGGAGTATACCAGGGAAGACGAACCTCCGCAGAGAGCAGCAGTTTTGCAGTTATACATGGAGGAACTCCACCTGGTGTACCACATCGTCGCGGCCACAAAATGGTGAACCATCCTACTCATTTGCCCTCTTTCATTCATTTGTTTAATTAGTATTGCATCCTCAAAATTTTATTAAACTTGTTTCTCAACTAGATGTACTAGTGTAGTTTATGAAAGTGGATGCACTAGTACATGTTTCTCAAGTAGATGCACTAGAAATATATTTTGAACCTGATGCACTGGATTACTATCTGAAAGTCTTGCACCAGATTAATTTCTGAACTTGATGTACTAGTGTAGTTTTTGATCTTGATTCACTAGTGTAGTTTTTGGACTCGATGTACTAAAAGATGTTTCAGAACTTGATGTGGTGAAGTAGTTTCTGAACTTGGTCTGGTGTTATTTTTGTCAGCAACAAAACTAAGAACTTGGTGAAGCACTGGTATATGTTTTTCTATTCAACCAAAGAAAACTAAACTAGTACTAAGAAGCACATAGATCATAGACTCAATTGTATATTCCGAAAACAAAAATTACGCCGTGTACTTGAATTTAATTTATGAAATTTGTGTACTAGTTTCTGAACTACACTCATCCATTAATTATACTATATAAGCATCTACTTCATGGATTCATCACTTATAAACCAAAAAAATGAAGAATTAAAACATCAAAATAATACTAATCTTCAATATGTCTCTCCCCTTGAAGGCCCAAGCGCCTCAGTGACATGTTGAAGCATGATAAGTTGTTTAACTTTGCCGGTTTCAGCATTCAAGGTGACAAAGAGAAGCTGAAGATGTCTGGTTTGGAGATAAACCCCAACAAGTACATCGACATTCACCGCAACTGGAGAGTTCCATACACCGGAAAAGAGTACGACTCATTGGCTGATGTTGCAGCCAGCGCCGTCCACCCAATCTACAAAGACATGAAGAAAAAGATCGACAGGGAGGAAGACCATAAACAATGGGTGTTCAGCCCGCTGCCAAAGAAGCTCATTAGGTACGCAGTGATAAATTTGTATGCCACCTATGAGTCATGGAAGAAAATCAACAACATCAAAACAAGTCTGGAAATTTCAAAAGAGCAGGAAGAGGACCTGTCGTGGAATTGTCACATCAGATGTCCTAGTGAAAGGACTTAGTCGTGGAGCCATCGCAACTAGGAAGCTTGAAGGGGTTAATCAGGACAAGAGACATGAGAGGTTTATACTAGTTCGGCCCCTTACGATGAAGGTAAAAGCCTACGTCTAGTTGTGATTGGGATTACGTATGTCTCGATAACCAGGAAGCAGAATCGCTTGACCTAGCTCTCGAGTTTTTGTTTCGTGTCCTAAACCGCCGCTGGGTCGTCCCTTTATATACTGAGGTCGATGCCCAGCGGTTCTATAGAGTCCCGGCCGGCTTATAGACTGTATCCAGCTCGGTCTCTTAATACTTTCTGCCTTACAATACAAGTTACATGAATAAGGCGGTTTAACACTCGGGCCTTAAGTCACCTCTGGGCCTTTCGGCCTTTACTAAACCGCCGTCTTCAACCTTGAGCTTTGGTCTTCAGGAATGCTTATAGGTATGACCCGGCTCCTTATGGCGGGTCATACCTAGTAGTTATATCCCCAACATTAGGCCCCAGACTGATTTGAACTGGTTCATGTCGGTCTCCAATACTTAAGAAAAAGTCTTCTGCTCCTTACTTAGAAAGGTTCATGTAACCCGCCATGACGTCATCCTTCGAATTTGTGGTAACCCACCATGATCTCACCTATCATAAATGTATGTTTTGCCCAATACATCTCAACGGATCTCTGTCTTAATGACCATCCAAAAATCGAGGCACCTTTGTAGTTGGATAACTATGTTTTTCGGCCTCCTCGTTTTTCGCACCCACTTAACATGTTTTTCCTTATAAATAGACCCGACAAGGTCTTTTCTCATTCCCCGTTTCGCATCTTCTTCCTCTCGCCCCCATCTACCACTGGAGCTCCGCCGTCGTTGCCACTGCACCCTTCGTCCTCGTCGAGCTTGGCCGCTGCATCAACCTGATCTTGACCAGAGAACGGCAGCGCTCCTCCTCCGCAGATCCTCTGCAGTAAGTTCTTCCCCTTTCTGCGCCATAGATCTGCATTAGGGCTAGCGTGTTCCTCTGTATGGGCATAGTTCATCCAAGCTTTTGCGTTTTTCTTGCCATGGCTTCATTAGATCCAAAAAAACCAATAAATCTGATGCGGTTCATATTCTGCATCCGTTTTGATTAACAGTAATCCTCCTTTGCTTGTAAGAAAACCTCATCACAGCACATGAACTGCTTTGCGCTCTGTTTTTAGGTCTAGTAATTATTCTTTTCTAAACCTTTGTTTGATCCAAAATAATTACTGCAAACTATGAAACTTGTTTGTCCTACACTTAGGAAAAATCCATAACTTGTTAGATTTGCCAGTCACGGCGGCTCTGAATGCCGGCTTAAATAAGTAATGCTGACGGCTTTAAAAACCCATGGCCGCTTAAGTAAACCGGATGTAACTATCCTCATACCATTAGGCCCCTTCATAAGTCACCATACTACATTCCACTAACATTTTTATCCTGTCCGACTTAAATTTGAACCAGCCCTGTTACTTTGTATTTAGGCTTTCAAGCATAATGGCACCCAAAGCACCTACCTCTTGCAACTGGGTGAAATCCATTGTCACTGACAGCACGTTAGATGAATTCGTGAAAACCGGCTATCTGCCAAAGAAAGAAGTCATGCCTTACCGTGCTCCTAACCCGGATGAATAAATCCCTCAACCCAAAGGCGGAGAGGTGGTTGTCTTTACAGACCATATGAACCGGGGTTTTACTCCTCCTGGTTCGAAATTTTTTAGAGATGTGCTGAAGTTTTTTGACCTTCACCCACAAGACATTGGACCCAATTCCGTGTCTAATATCTGCAACTTCCAAGTGTTCAACGAAGTTTATCTTGGTGAAGAACCCAATTTACTACTTTTCAGAGAGTTGCTCTACTTGAACCGCCAGACAGAGTGTGCCAGTGGTCAAAGCTTGGAACTTGGTGGGGTTTCAATTCAGCGCCGCAGGGATGGAATTTTCCCCAACCCGCCAAGCCATCCAAAAGATTGGAACATGATGTGGTTCTACTGCAAGGATACTTCTCCGGCTGACGAGAATCCTCTGCCCGGCTTTCGTGCCCTTCGTCTTGACACCAATCATCATTTGCCCGACAAGATTACTGCCGCAGAACGCAGATCCCTCTCTCCTACTCTGGCTAAGATCAAAGCTCTATTGGCGAATGGGTTGACGGGCATTGACCTGGTTCGAGTCTGGCTTGCCTGGCGGGTTATCCCATTAAGCCGCCGCACCGTCTTAATTTGTGAATATACTGGCGCCGAGAATGACCCCATGCGCCATAGCCCTGACGACTTACCTGCTCATGTTGTTGATGACATGACCAAATCTCTTCTCAACGAGAGTCTAGCGGATTATGGCAGAGTGGGTCTAGCCCCGTTCTGCAAAGATAACCCGGCTCCAAAGGTAAAACACCTGTATAAAATGTTTATCTTATTCTCTTAATGCTCCGTCCATACTCATAATATACTTAATCCTTGCAGGCGGGTATAAATTTTGGAAGGTTAAATATGATCATGAGGCAGCCAAGAAAGCCAGGAAAGAAAAGGAAGCCGCCAGGAAAGAAGCTGCCAAAAGGAAAGGCAAAAGAGCTACTGCTTCTGACTTGCTTCAGCTGGCAGACTCTTCTGAGTTAGAGGTAGCCCTTGACTCCCTTGGCCTATTTTTTAATCATCTTATTGACACTGATCATCAGCAGGAGGACACTGGAACAAGCCATGGCAAGGCTGACGAGGTAACTATCCTTTCCTCCGACTCCGAGTCTTTGCCAAGACAGAAAATCCGCAGAGTGACTCGGAAAGTAAGATTTTCTCATCCTCTAGCTCATCACGATCCTCAATTTCTTTTGAAGCGGCAAATTCATGAGAGCCGGAGGCAGACCCAGAGCAGCAAGGACGCGGAGCTCTCCTCCGGCTTACCAAATACTCCAAAGAAATGCCGAAACGAGGTTACCTCTATTTTAAGTAAGTTTTATCCCTTGGCGGGTCTCTTTCATCAACCACTCAATCCCTCTGACTCGGATTATCAGGATACCTCCCCTTCCTCAAGTGAGTCATTGCAGTCCAATCTGCTGACTTTTAAGACCGCACCAGGGTATAATTAGCCACTCACTTTTGTAGCTATTGTAATCTTATTACTTCTGTATTAATCGTTTTATTTGAATGCAGTGGTCAAGCTAAACCCAGCAAGAGGGCTAGAAAAAATAAACCGGCTACAGAAAGAGTCGCCACTGATGAGCCGGCTCTTGAAACAATCGTGCCGGAGCTAAGCACTCATGAGCCGCCAGTTGAACCAGCACAAGATGTGTCACGTCCTAGTGACCTGCCCACCGACCAAGGCGATGTTGACTCAGAAAATCCCAAACCTCCAAGTCCAACCCGGACAGCTGATCCTTCCAATGCTGATGTCGAGATCACCGGAACTAGCCATACTGGTCCGGGGAGGCCAAACGTGCTGGCCAAATGCCCCGCCAAGGAAGAACTTCTGGACCAGCACCGAGTCAAGATGGATGTCACCAATTATGCTCACATGAGTATTGGAGATGTCTTCTCTGGCTATATGAGCCAAGTGCACAGCAGCCGGAACCTCGAGATTGACATGCTGAAGCAGATGCACCATAAATTCGAGGTATGAGCCATGTTCTCTTGTTCATTATCCTTCAGTATGTTAGCCCCCAAGTCTGCTGCTTAAGATGCTTATGTTGTAGACTTAGAAATAAATTTAACAATATAAAGAAAGAATAAACTTCTGGCTTACCATGTAGTCCCCAAGGGGCGGCTTAAAAAATATGGTTGAACCGGCTCTTTATAGAAAAAATTCTTACGGGTATTTGAACAGCAATGTGCATTAGCCCCCAAGTGCCAAGTTTTATTGCTTGCAAAACGCTTGGGACTTACTCATATGAATCACCATATAATGAACCGTCATAGAAAAACTCTATAAGACATTAGCCCCCAAGTGCCAACTATTATTGCTGGCAAAATGCTTGGGACTTTAATATTGCATAAACAACTTACTTGATTTTATACTTGCATAGGTTAGCACGAGTCAACTCGAGTCTGAGGTGACCAATTTGAAGAGCCGCCTCGAATTCCAAGAGTCCGAACTTGAGAAGGCCAACAGGAAGTTCGAATTCAGTGTTTCTGAAGAGGAGAAACTAAAGAAAGACTTTGAAACTGAAAAGAAGGCCTGGGCGGATGAAAAGACCGCATTGATAAGCCAGGCTGAAAAAGCAGAAACGGCTCTGGAAGAAGTCACTAGAGAATTGTCCGAGTTAAAGTGCCATATTTCACAAATGGTCGCTGCCATCTTCGGTAAGCCGCCTTGCCGTTGTGTACATATCTTAAGTCGTGCAAGTAGAATATACGCCAGAAATTAACTCTTCTGAGTATGCTTTGTATAGGCCCCAGAAGCTCAAATTTAAACCACAACATGCTGACAAAACTAAAAGCCGTGTATACCTTGGTGGAACAATTGTACACCGGGTCACAACGTACACTTGCTTGGGTGGCTTTATCCAATGAGATGCCAACCCTCCTACCACGGGTCTTGAGTAAGCTTTCAGTCCTTCCACAACGGATCAATGAATTAAGACGGTCAGCTCAAGAGCCAGAGCAATAAATGCTCTAAGCCGGGCTAAGGCCTGGCTACCTGAACTAGATCCGGAGGATATCGCCATTGGTTACCCAAGTCTTAAGGAAGACGGCACACCATTTGAGGATGTGGATTTTCTTGCCTGTGTCAAAGAGATACGCCCCGTGGCGACTCTAATAGCTACTGAAGTAGATCTTACCAAGTACCAGGCAGGTTATGATGAAGAAAATCGAAGAATTCCGACCCCTAAATATGACGTGACCAGTCTGATTCCCCCAATTCGTAAGCATACCTTTGCTCCTGAAGTTGACCCGACCGGTCTTGTTGATGATGAAGCAGAATTTGAAGCTTTAAACAACATTGACTGGTCATCATCAACCTTCCAAGAAAAGGAGCAGAGCGCAAACGTGGAGAGGGCTAACCCGGATGCTTCCGGCCAATCCTGAAGGTGAACCTGTCATGGCGGCTCATTACCTGGTGTAAAAAACAATGCAAACTATTTGGACTTAATGAATCCTGTAATAGGATAGAGATAACTCTGTTGTGGCCATGCCATCGTGCATGTTTTGATGCTTAACATCCTTAAGCCTCCTTTCTGTATTCATGCTCACAGTTGATCATTTTTGAAAAATTGTCCTTCAAATAAACTGCTGGGTAGGTCAAAAGGTTATCAAAATAATCATAGATTATCTGGTTGATAAAAACACAATTATGAAAAAAAATCACAACTTGCACCACCGGTTCATATGACCCGGCCAGCAAGGATGAAGCTCCAATATTTGGATACCCGGAAAGTACAATGATGCTTATGGGTCGGCGACTCATGAGCCGGCCTACAAACATCATATTATAGTTGTAAGCCTCAGGAAAAATCTTAAGTCAAATAATGGGGCTTCCAAAGAGAACTTCAACCAGAAAAGAGAAGTAACAATGGCAAGGCTACTGATTCGAATACGATCAGTGAACCGTCCCAGAGGGGTTTAAACTAGGATTCGAATACGATCATGTGTTCTCTTTGGCTTTGGCATTGGCATTGCATCGATCAAGAGGGTACCAACAGCTGTGTTCTCTTTGGTTCGAAAACGACCTATGTTTGAACAAGAAGCCCCCTAATGACCTTGAGAGTTTTTTAACGACTCTGATTCGAATACGATCAAAGTCGGTTCCCAAATGGGGTTAAGCTATGATTCGAATACGATCAAGAAGCCCCCAAGTGAGCTCGGCAGTGTGCCAATCAAAAGGGTATCAACAACTATGTTCTCTTTGGTTCAAATACGACCTATGTTTGAATAGGAAGCCCCCTAGTGACCATAATTTTGAACAGCTAGATTCGAATACGATCGTAAGCCGGATCAGAAAGGCTGAGCCGGATCAAATATGACTCGCCCCCGAGCGATCATGTGATAAAATAATGAGAATGATAATGAAAAATTTACCTTGTGAGAAGGGAAAAAGGACAGAGGTCCTACTTTATTATTTATCATAATATATACATTGGCAAAATATATACATCAGTGGAGCCTATGGCTCAAGTGTAGTAGGGCCGGAGATGAGCAATATTCCACGGCCTCCGGGTCTCTTCCTCCGACTTACGTGAGTCTTTGTGCTCTCGAACGTCAATAAGGTAATATGACCCGTTGTTCAAGTTCTTGCTGACCACAAATGGCCCTTCCCAAGGTGGGGATAACTTGTGTGCATCAGTTTGATCCTGGATGACCCGGAGCACCAAATCCCCTTCCTGAAAGGATCTAGACTTAACTCGGCGGCTGTGATAACGGTGCAAGTCCTGTTGATAAATCGCTGAACGAGCCGCTGCCAAGTCCCGATGTTCATCTAACAGATCAAGAGCATCCTGGCGTGCATGTTCATTGCCTTCCTCGACGTAAGCCGCCACACGAGGTGAATCATGATGGATATCACTAGGGAGAACCGCCTCAGCTCCATAGACCATGAAGAAAGGTGTATAACCCGTAGATCTGTTAGGAGTAGTGTTGATGCTCCATAACATAGAAGGCAACTCCTCAACCCAACAACCCGGCGTCCGTTGTAGGGGGACAAATAGCCGGGGCTTAATGCCTTTCAGAATCGCTTGATTGGCTCTCTCGGCTTGACCATTGGACTGAGGGTGAGCTACTGATGAAACATCAAGCCGGATATGCTCACGTTGACAGAATTCCTCCATGGCGCCCTTAGACAGATTAGTGCCATTGTCAGTTATAATGCTGTGTGGGAAACCAAAGCGAAATATCACGTTCTTCATGAATTGAACTGCCGTGGCTGCATCAGACTTACTGACCGGCTCTGCCTCAACCCACTTTGTGAACTTATCAACTGCCACCAAGAGGTGAGTCTTTTTATCTTTGGATCTTTTGAAAGGCCCAACCGTGTCAAGCCCCCAGACTACAAACGGCCAAGTAATTGGAACCATCCTCAATTCTTGAGCCGGCACATGAGCCCGTCTTGAGAACTTCTGACAACCGTCGCATTTGCTGACCAGATCCTCTGCCTCAGCATGAGCCGTCAGCCAATAAAACCCATGACGAAAAGCCTTAGCCACGAGAGATTTTGACCCGGCGTGATGACCGCAATCTCCTTCATGAATCTCACGGAGAATTTCTTGGCATTCTTCAGGAGAGATGCAATGCTGAAAAGCCCCTGTAACACTGCAATGATCCAACTCGCCATTGATAATCGTCATGGACTTAGACCACCGGGTTATCTGCCTGGCCAAGGTTTCATCCTCAGGCAACTCGCCCCATGTCATATAAGCCAGATATGGCACCATCCAATCTGGAATGATATGAAGAGCCACCACCAACTGTGCTTCAGGGTTAGGAACAGCCAAATCTTCCTCTGTAGGTAGCTTAACAGAAGGGTTATGCAAAACATCCAAGAAAGTATTAGGCGGTACCGGCTTACACTGAGATCCCAGCCGGCTTAAGGCGTCAGCCACCTCGTTCTTTCTACGGTCAATGTGTTCCACCTGATAACCCTTGAAGTGCCCCGCAATTGCATCAACCTCCCGGCGATAAGCCGCCATGAGATGATCCTTTGAATCCCACTTGCTTGAGACTTGCTGAGCCAGTAGATCTGAGTCGCCGAAGCACCTTACCCGGCTTAAATTCATCTCTTTAGCCATCCGGAGACCATGGAGCAAGGCTTCATACTCAGATGCGTTGTTAGTACAAGGAAACATCAACCGGAGTACATAACAAAACTTATCACCCCGAGAGGAAGCCAAAATAACTCCAGCCCCCGAGCCTTCCAATTGCCTAGACCCGTCAAAATGAATTGTCCAATAGGTATTGTCCAGCTTTTCCTCAGGTATCTGCAGCTCTGTCCAATCATTGATGAAATCCACTAGCACTTGAGATTTAATAGTTGTGCGTAGCACATATTTTAAACCACGAGGCCCAAACTCAATGGCCCATTTGGCGACTCGCCCTGTGGCCTCTCTGTTCTGAATAATATCCCCCAAGGGGGCAGAACTAACCACAGTGATGGGGTGGCCCAAGAAATACTGCTTAAGCTTCCGCCTAGCCATGAACACCCCATAGACAAGCTTCTGCCAGTGCAGATATCGCTGCTTGGACTCAATCAGCACCTCGCTGATGTAGTAAACCGGCCGCTGAACGGGGTACTCCTTGCCAGCCTCCTTGCGTTCCACCACAATAACCACACTGACAGCATGCGTGTTAGCAGCCACGTACAGTAACAAGGGTTCCTTGTCAATGGGAGCAGCAAGAACTGGCAGCTCAGCCAACTGCCTCTTCAGATCTTTAAAGGCAGTATTGGCGGCGTCACTCCAAGTGAAACTATCCGTCTTCTTCATCATCTGATACAGCAGCATAGCCTTCTCCCCTAACCGGCTTATGAACCGGCTTAAAGCGGCGATACGACCCGCCAGACGCTGAACATCATTGATACATGCTGGCTTGGCCAGAGAGGTGATGGCTTTGATCTTCTCCGAGTTAGCTTCGATGCCTCTGTTAGAGACCAGAAAGCCCAAAAGCTTGCGTGCAGGCATACCAAAAACACACTTGGCCGGGTTAAGCATCATCTTGTAAACCCGGAGATTATCAAAGGTTTCCTTGAGATCATCAATCAAGGTCTCTTTCTCTCTGGATTTAACCACTATATCATCCACATAAGCATGAACATTGCGTCCAATCTGATCATGAAGACAATTCTACACGCATTGCTGGTAAGTCGCATGGGCACTCTTGAGCCCAAAAGGCATTGAAACATAGCAAAAGGCTCCAAACGGAGTAATGAACGCAGTCTTCTCCTGGTCCTTAACAGCCATCTTGATCTGATGATAACCAGAGTAAGCATCCAGAAAGCTCAAACGCTCACAACCCGCCGTAGCATCGATGATCTGATCAATACAAGGGAGGGCAAAAGGATCCGCAGGACATGCCTTGTTTAAGTCCGTGTAATCCACACACATACGCCAAGTGCCGTTTTTCTTAGGAACAAGCACCGGGTTAGCCAGCCACTCTGGATGAAACACCTCAATGATGAACCCAGCCGCCAAGAGCCGGGCCACTTCCTCACCAATAGCTTTCCTTCTCTCCTCATTAAACCGCCGAAGAAATTGCTTGACCAGCTTAAACTTCGGATCGATATTAAGAGTGTGCTCAGCGAGTTCTCTCGGTACACCCGGCATGTCAGATGGCTTCCATGCAAAAATGTCCCGATTCTCACGGATGAACTCGATGAGTGTGCCATCCTATTTGGGATCCAAATTAGCACTGATACTGAACTGCTGGGATGAATCGCCCGGGACAAAATCGACAAGCTTAGTCTCCTCCGCCGACAAAAATTTCATGACCGGCGCAAGCTCTGTAGTTGGCTTCTTTAAAGATGTCATATCTGCCGGGTCAACATATTTGAGGGAGTCCTGGACTAGGGGGTGTCCGGATAGCCGAACTATCATCATCGGCCGGACTCCAAGACTATGAAGGTACAAGATTGAAGACTCCGTCCCGTGTCCGGATGGGACTTTCCTTGGCGTGGAAGGCAAGCTTGGCGATATGGATATGTAGATCTCCTACCATTGTAACCGACTCTGTGTAACCCTAGCCCTCTCCGGCGTCTATATAAACCAGAGGGTTTTAGTCCGTAGGACACAACGACAACGACAACAACAACAACAATCATACCATAGACTAGCTTCTAGGGTTTAGCCTCCTTGATCTCGTGGTAGATCCAGTCTTGTACTACCCATATCATCAATATCAATCAAGCAGGAGTAGGGTTTTACCTCCATCGAGAGGGCCCGAACCTGGGTAAAAACATCGTGTCCCTTGTCTCTTGTTACCATCCGCCTAGACACACAGTTTGGGACCCCCTACCCGAGATCCGCCGGTTTTGACACCAACATTGGTGCTTTCATTGAGAGTTCCTCTGTGCCGTCGCATATAGGCCCGATGGCTCCTTCGATCATCAACCACGACGCGGTCCAGGGTGAGACCTTTCTCCCCGGATAGATCTTCGTATTCGGCGGCTTTGCACTGCGGGCCAATTCGCTTGGCCATCTGGAGCAGATTGAAAGCTACGCCCCTGGCCACCAGGTCAGATTCGGAAGTTTGAACTTCACGGCTGACATCCGCGGAGACTTGATCTTTGAAGGATTCAAGCCACAGCCGAGCGCGCCGCACTGTCTTCATGGGCATGATTTAGCTCTGCTGCCGGACAGTGCCCTGGAGGTCGCACACGAGTCCGCTCTGACCTTTAATTCGGAGCCGACTGCGTAGATCGAGGATGGGTGGCTAGAAACCGCCTCGGGGGCTGCTACATCTACAGCGATGGAGCCAAATACCGACCTTGTCCCTTGTGTAGCTCGTGACTCCGAGGTGCCGGACTCCTCACCGGACTCCGAACCTCCTGCGCCCCTACCAATCGAATCCGATTGGGCGCCGATCATGGAGTTCACCGCCGCGGACATCTTTCAGCACTTGCCTTTTGACGATATCTTGAATTCGCTAAAGTATCTCTCGTTATCAGGAGAGCCCTGGCCGGGTCACGGTCAGGACGGTTGGGATGCGGACGATGAAGAAATTCAAAGCCCACCCACTACCCACTTTGTAGCCACTGTCGACGATCTAACCGACATGCTAGACTACGACTCCGAAGACATCGACGGTATGGACGATGATGCCGGATACGACCAAGAACCAGCGCCTACTGGGCACTGGAAAGCCACCTCGTCATATGACATATACATGGTGGACACCCCAAAGGATGGGAATGGCGATGGAACATCGGAGGAGGATCCTTCCAAGAAACACCCTACGCCAGCGTCAGCGGCGCCGCTCTAAATCCCGCCACAGCAATAATGGAGATTCCAGCACCGGAGACAATAACACCCCAGACAGTGCCGAAGACAACCCCCTCTAGCAAAATTCACCATAGGAGGACGAAGAAGCCAGCCCTCATGAGAGAGCGGCAGACGAAGAGGTAGAGGATGATAATTACATGCCTCCCTCGGGAGACGAGGCAAGCCTCGACGACGATGAATTCGTCATGCCTGAGGATCCCGTCGAACAAGAGCGTTTTAAACGCAGGCTTATGGTCACGACAAACAGCCTCAAGAAAAAGCAGCAACAGCTTAGAGCTGATCAAAATCTGCTAGCCGACAGATGGACCGAAGTCCTCGCAGCCAAAGAGCATGAACTCGAACGCCCCTCCAAAAGCTACCCCAAACGCAAGCTGCTCCCCCGATTAGAGGAGGAGGCATATAAACCTGCATCACCAGCGCACAATACGGCTGACCGACCACCTCGTGGCCACGACAGAGAGGCCTCTAGGCCCTCCACTAGAACCGTACCCCGGCATCGCTCGAAAAGTACGAAGCCATGGGAGAATGCCGGACTTGCGAGACATATTGGAGGATAAGGCAAGACAATCAAGATCAATCTACGGATCGCGTGGGCGCCCCATGATGCGCGACGACGACCGTCGCGCCGGATACAGCAACTCCAGCCGGGCCGAACATAGTAGACAAAGCTCGCTTGAGCTACGTCGTGATATAGCCCAATATAGAGGCGCCGCACACCCACTATGCTTCACAGATGAAGTAATGGATCATCAAATCCCCGAAGGGTTCAAACCCGTGAACATTGAATCCTACGATGGCACAACAGACCCCGCGGTTTGGATCGAAGACTATCTCCTTCATATCCACATGGCCCGCGGTGACGATCTTCACGCAATCAAATATCTCCCACTCAAGCTTAAAGGACCAGCTCGGCATTGGCTTAACAGCTTGCCAGCAGAATAAATTGGGTGTTGGGAGGACCTGGAAGCCGCATTCCTTGACAACTTCCAGGGCACATATGTGCGACCACCAGATGCCGATGACCTAAGACACATAATTCAGCAGCCAGACGAATCGGCCAGACAATTCTGGACACGGTTCTTAACAAAGAAAAATCAAATCGTCGACTGTCCGGATGCAGAGGCCCTCGCAGCCTTCAAGCATAACATCCGCGACGAGTGGCTTGCCCGGCACCTAGGACAGGAAAAGCCGAAATCCATGGCATCCCTCACATCACTGATGACCCGCTTCTGCACGGGAGAGGACAGCTGGCTAGCCTGCAGTAACAACCTCAGCAAAAATTCTGGCAGTCCGGATACCAAGGACCGCAATGGTAGGTTGCGTCGCAACAAGAGCAAACGCCGCGTTAATGGCGATAACACTAAGGATATGGCAGTCAACGCCGGATTCAGAGGCTCCAAACCCGGTCAGCGGAAAAAGCCATTCAAAAAAACTACTCCGGGTCCGTCCAATTTGGACCGAATACTCGACCGCTCTTGCCAGATACACGGCACCCCCGAAAAGCCAGCTAATCACACCAACAGGGATTGTTGGGTATTGAAGCAGGCAGGCAAGTTAATTGCCGAAAACAATGACAAGGGGCTGCATAGCGATAACGAGGAAGAAACCCGGCCGCCGAACAATAGAGGACAGAAGGGTTTCCCCCCAGAAGTGCGGATGGTGAACATGATATACGCAACATACATACCCAAAAGGGAGCGAAAGCGTGCACTCAGGGACGTATATGCGATGGAGCCAGTCGCCCCAAAGTTCAATCCATGGTCCTCTTGCCTGATCACTTTTGATCGAAGGGACCACCCCACCAGCATCCGCCACGGCGGATTCGCCGCATTGGTTTTAGACCCAATCATCGATGGATTTCACCTCACCAGAGTCCTGATGGATGGCGGCAGCAGCCTGAACCTGCTTTATCAGGATACAGTGCGCAAGATGGGCATAGACCCCTCAAGGATTAAACCCACAAAGACGACCTTCAAAGGCGTCATACCAGGTGTAGAAGCCAATTGTACAGGCTCAGTTACACTGGAAGTGGTCTTCGGATCCCTGGATAATTTCCGAAGCGAGGAGTTAATCTTCGACATAGTACCATTCCACAGCGGCTATCATGCTCTGCTCAGACGGACCGCGTTTGCAAAGTTCAACGCGGTGCCGCACTACGCATACCTCAAGCTCAAGATGCCAGGCCCTCGAGGAATCATCACGGTCAACGGAAACACGGAACGCTCTCTCCGAACGGAGGAACATACAGCGGCTCTCGCGGCAGAAGTATAGTGCAGCCTCTTAAGGCAATTCTCGAGTCCGGCCGTTAAGCGACCGGACATGGC
Source organism: Triticum aestivum (assembly GCF_018294505.1). Taxonomy (NCBI): domain Eukaryota; kingdom Viridiplantae; phylum Streptophyta; class Magnoliopsida; order Poales; family Poaceae; genus Triticum; species Triticum aestivum. The sequence goes on from NC_057810.1 coordinate 396,331,759, forward strand.
TAAACGCGCCCGGAGTAACCTACAACAAGACCACCTGGCACGTTCCGAGCACGCGTAGCAATGCGGCCCCAGCCCCAGCCCTTGCAAAATTTTAAGACTGGTCCTTCGCGTACATCATTACGCTCCGGAGATACCATGGGCATAGGGGGAGGGGCACGACCACGATAGTCCCAGAGTGCGGCTCAACCACATCAGGGGCTCCCAAGTGTGTCATCTTTTTCTTTTTTCTTTTTCTTTTTTCTTACCCACAGGACTCCATTCACCAGAGGCCCTGCCCGGCAGTAGACCTGCCGAACTCACGATGCAACAGCCAGGGAAGGAGGAAGGCTACGACGAGTATCCAGGTGGTCTCCATTACGAGCATTAAATCTGATTTATACACCATTCCGCAGCCTACCCCTGGAGGGGGACATGTTTAATAGTCCCATACCTTGCTTACCGCACTATTTGTATCGTTCTGCATTCATGGCAGTACTTCTTGAATAAACAATGCATCGCTTTTTGCTTATAATTGCATTCCTTCCTTATACATGTGTTCATTTATGACATGTTGCATCCGTACACTTCGGTACGGCCAAATACACCAGGGATTTAAGTTCCCCATATTATGGTGTGATAAGTCCGAACACTTTCACAAGTGCGGCACCCCGAAGTTATAGCATTATATGCATCGGCTCCGAATCATGTCTTGGGTCAATAGTTGGGTTTTCCCGGCTCCCATGTTTTGGTAACTTACGTTCCGTTGTATCGGCTAAGGTGGCACTGGGAGAACCACTGCGACTGCGCCCTAGTTGAGCTGGGTGAGCGCCTCAGTGGAGAAAGCTAAAACTGACCGTCATGATGAGGCGAGAGCCGGTCGCTGTTCGAGAGGTTTTTTTGAGTCCCTAAAGACTTATGTCGCTTAGAGCAAGGAACTGGCTTTGTCCGGTCCAGGCGTGGATAGCGCCCCGAATTCAGCCTTCTGAACACTAGGGGCTTCGCCGAAATTTAAAATTATAGAATTCTATGGCTAAGTGAGAGTGTTCAAGCATTATAAGTCCGGTTGCCTTGTTCGTTGTGTTGAGCGCCTCCCTAGACGGACCCAAAAATGGGAACAAGAGCGCTCAAGTTTTATCCCGCACACCTCAGCACTCGTGGCATGGGGGCTGAAGCCGACGACTTGCCATCTCTCATATTTGATAAACGGCCACACAGAAGGTAATATTTTAAATTAACAAGCGTTGCTTAGCGCATATGAACAAAGTTTTTAGCGCACAGGATAACAAAATGCGAGTCTACTCAAATATTACATCTTTGGAGCACTCACCCGCAATCATACGAGCACCCTTCAGGACACCCTTATAATACATCTTGGGTGTACGATACTCCTTGCCCGGCGGTGGCGCGTCCGTCACAAGCTTCTCAGCATCCATCCTGCCCCAGTGCACTTTAGCACGGGCAAGGGCCCGACGGGAACCTTCAATGCAGGCGGAATGCTTGACGACTTCAACCCAGGGACACGCATCCACCAGCCGCCGCACCAGGCCGAAGTAGCTCCCAGGCATGGCCTCCTTGGGCCACAGCCAAACTATGAGGCCCTTCATGGCCTGTTCGGCCACCTTGTGGAGCTCGACCAGCTGCTTCAGCTGGCCGCTAAGGGGCACCGGATGTCCGGCCTCAGCATACTGAGACAAGAATACCTTCTCCATCGAGCTCCCCTCCTCGGCTCTGTAGAACGCGGCAACATCGGACACGCTGCGAGGCAGATCTCCGAACGCTCTTGGAGAGCTCCGAGTTCGGGTAAGTAACAGGTAATTTACTTTGACATGCTTGCTTTGCATGAAGAATGCCTTACCCGTCGCTATTTTCTTCACATCCTCGATTTCCTAGAGGGCCTTATGGGCATCGGCCTTAGCGGCCTTGGCACTCTCAAGAGCCGACGCAAGCTCGGACTCTCGAGTCTTCGAGTCACGCTCCAAACTCTCGTGCTTTTCCACGAGAGCCCGGAGCTCTTGCTGTACCTCCGCCACCCGCGCCTCCTACTTCTCTCGCTCGGCTCGTTCCGTGGCCGCATTGCATTCGGCCGCGGACACCGCCTCCTTCAGGGTGGCCACCTCGTTCGTGGCCCCTGGAGAACCCATGTTATCCTTGTTATTTCTCTTGCAACCAAATCCTTTTCTGTAAGGTACAACTTTAATACGGTGTTACTCACCTTCCTTGTACTCGAGCTGCTTCTTGGCACGGCCGAGCTTGCTCTCGGACCGCTCGAGGCTCTGCTTCAAGGTATTGACCTCCGCAGTCAGTGCCGAAGAGGTCAGCAGCGCAGCCTGCATTCCCATTGAGGGAGTCCTGGACTAGGGGGTGTCCGGATAGCCGAACTATCATCATCGGCCGGACTCCAAGACTATGAATATACAAGATTGAAGACTTCGTCCCGTGTCCGGATGGGACTTTCCTTGGCGTGGAAGGCAAGCTTGGCGATACGGATGTGTAGATCTCCTACCATTGTAACCGACTCTGTGTATCCCTAGCCCTCTCCGGTGTCTATATAAACCGGAGGGTTTTTGTCCGTAGGACACAACAACAATAACAACAATCATACCATAGGCTAGCTTCTAGGGTTTAGCCTCCTTGATCTCGTGGTAGATCCACTCTTGTACTACCCATATCATCAATATCAATCAAGCAGGAGTAGGGTTTTACCTCCATCGAGAGGGCCCAAACCTGGGTAAAAACATCGTGTGCCTTGTCTCCTGTTATCATCCGCCTAGATGCATAGTTCGGGACCCCCTACCCGAGATCAGCCGGTTTTGACACCGATATTGGTGCTTTCATTGAGAGTTCCTCTGTGCCGTCGCATATAGGCCTGATGGCTCCTTCGATCATCAACAACGACGTGGTCCAGGGCGAGACCTTTCTCCCCGAACATATCTTCATACTCGGCGGCTTTGCACTGCGGGCCAATTTGCTTGGCCATCTGGAGCAGATTGAAAGCTACGCCCCTGGCCGCCAGGTCAGATTCGGAAGCTTGAACTTCATGGCTGACATCCGCGGAGACTTGATCTTCGACGGATTCGAGCCACAGCTGAGCACGCCGCACTGTCTCGATGGGCATGATTTAGCTCTGCTGCCGGACAGTGCCAAGTAGGCCGCACACGAGTCCGCTCCGACCCTTAATTCGGAGCCGACTGCACAGATCGAGGATGGGTGGCTAGACACCACCTCGGGGGCTGCTACATCTACGGCGATGGAGCCGAATACCGACCTTGACCCTTGTGAAGCTCATGACTCCGAGGTGCCGGACTCCGAACCTCTTGCGCCCCTACCAATCGAATCCGATCGGGCGCTGATCATGGAGTTTACCGCCGCCGACATCTTTCAGCACACGCCTTTCGGTGACATCCTGAATTCGCTAAAGTATCTCTCATTATCAGGAGAGCCCTGGCCGGACTACGGTCAAGACGGTTGGGATGCGGACGATGAAGAAATTCAAAGCCCACCCACCACCCACTTTGTAGCAATTGTCGATGATCTAACCGACATGCTAGACTACGACTCCGAAGACATCGACGGTATGGACGACGATGCCGGAGACGACCAAGAACCAGTGCCTATTGGGCACTAGAAAGCCACCTCGTCATACGACATATACATGGTGGACACCCCAAAGGATGGGAATGGCGATGGAACAACGGAGGAGGATCCTTCCAAGAAACAGCCTAAACGCCGGCGTCAGCAGAGCCGCTCTAAATCCCGCCACAGCAAGAATGGAGATTTCGGCACCGGAGACAATAACACCCCGGACAGTGCCGAAGACAACCCCCTCCAGCAAGATTCAGCACAGGAGGACGAAGAAGCCAGCCCTCATGAGAGAGCGACAGACAAAGAGGTAGAGGATGATAATTACATGCCTCCCTCGGGAGACGAGGCAAGCCTCGACGACGACGACTTCGTCGTGTCTGAGGATCCCGTCAAACAAGGGTGTTTTAAACGCAGGCTTATGACCACGGAAAATAGCCCCAAGAAAAAGCTGCAACAGCTTAGAGCTGATCAAAATCTGCTAGCCGACAGATGGACAGAAGTCCTTGCGGCCGAAGAGCATGAACTCGAACGCCCCTCCAAAAGCTACCCCAAACGCAAGCTGCTCCCCCGATTAGAGGAGGAAGCATATAAACCCACATCACCAGCGCACAATATGGCTGACCGACCACCTCATGGCCACGACAGAGAGGCCTCTAGGCTCTCCACTAGAACCGTACCCCGGCATCGCTCGAAAAGTACGAAGCCATGGGAGAATGCGCCGGACTTGCGAGACATATTGGAGGATAAGGCAAGACAATCAAGATCGATCTATGGATCGTGTGGGCGCCCCGACGACCATCACGCCGGATACAGCAACTCCGGTAGGGCCGAACACAGTAGACAAAGCTCACTTGAGCTACGTCGTGATATGGCCCAATATAGAGGCGCCGCACACCCACTATGCTTCACAGATGAAGTAATGGATCATCAAATCCCCGAAGGGTTCAAACCCGTGAACATCGAATCGTACGATGGCACAACAGACCCCGCGGTTTGGATCAAAGACTATCTCCTTCATATCCACATGGCCCGCGGTGATGATCTTCATGCCATCAAATACCTCCCACTCAAGCTTAAAGGACCAGCTCGGCATTGGCTTAACAGCTTGCTAGTAGAATCAATTGGGTGTTGGGAGGACCTGGAAGCTGCATTCCTTGATAACTTCCAGGGCACATATGTGCGACCACCAGACGCTGATGACCTAAGCCACATAATTCAGCAGCCAGACGAATCGGCCAGACAATTCTGGACACGGTTCTTAACAAAGAAAAATCAAATCGTCGATTGTCCGGATGCAGAGGCTCTCGCAGCCTTCAAACATAACATCCGCGACGAGTGGCTTGCCCGGCACCTGGGACAGGAAAAGCCGAAATCCATGGCCGCCCTCACATCACTGATGACCCGCTTCTGCGTGGGAGAGGACAGCTGGCTAGCCCGCAGTAACAACCTCTGCAAAAATTCTGGCAGTCCGGATACCAAGGACCGCAATGGCAGGTCGCATTGCAACAAGAACAAACGCCGCGTTAACGGCGATAACACTGAGGATACGGCAGTCAACACCGGATTCAGAGGCTCCAAACCCGGTCAGCGGAAAAAGCCATTCAAAAGAACTACTCCGGGTCCGTCCAATTTGGACCGAATACTCGACCGCTCTTGCCAGATACACGGCACCCTCGAAAAGCCAGCTAATCACACAAACAGGGATTGTTGGGTATTCACGTAGGCAGGCAAGTTAATTGCCGAAAACAATGACAAGGGGCTGCATAGCGATGACGAGGAAGAGACCCGGCCGCCGAACAATAGAGGACAGAAGGGTTTCCCCCCACAAGTGCGGACGGTGAACATGATACACGCAACCCACATACCCAAAAGGGAGCGGAAGCGTGCACTCAGGGACGTATACGCGATGGAGCCAGTCGCCCCAAAGTTCAATCCATGGTCCTCTTGCCCGATCACTTTTGATCGAAGGGACCACCCCACCAGCATCCGCCACGGCGGATTCACTGCATTGGTTTTAGATCCAATCGTCGATGGATTTCACCTCACCAGAGTCCTGATGGACGGCGGCAGCAGCCTGAACCTGCTTTATCAGGATACAATGCGCAAGATGGGCATTGACCCCTCAAGGATTAAACCCACAAAGACGACCTTCAAAGGCATCATACCAGGTGTAGAAGCCAATTGTACAGGCTCAGTTACACTGGAAGTGGTCTTCGGATCCCCAGATAATTTTCGAAGCGAGGAGTTAATCTTCGACATAGTCCCGTTCCGGAGCGGCTATCATGCTCTGCCCGGACAGACCGCGTTTGCAAAGTTCAACGCGGTGCCGCACTATGCATACCTCAAGCTCAAGATGCCAGGCCCTCGAGGAGTCACCACGGTCAATGGAAACACGGAACGCTCTCTCCAAACGGAGGAGCATACAGCGGCTCTCGCGGCAGAAGTAAAGTGCAGCCTCTTAAGGCAATTCTCGAGTCCGGCCGTTAAGCGACCGAACACGGCTAAACGCGCCCGGAGTAACCTACAACACGACCATCTGGCACGTTCCGAGCACGCGTAGCAATGCGGCCCCAGCCCCAGCCCTTGCAAAATTGAGATGGATCCTTCACGTACATCATTACGCTCTGGAGATATCATGGGCATAGGGGGAGGGGCACGACCACGACAGGCCCAGAGTGCGGCTCAACCACACCAGGGGCTCCCAAGTGTGTCATCTTTTTCTTTTTTCTTACCCACAGGACTCCGTTCACCAGAGGCCCTGTCCGGCAGTAGACCCGCCGAACTCACGATGCAACAGCCAGGGAAGGAGAAAGGCTGCAACGAGTATCCAGGTGGTCTCCATTACGAGCATTAAATCTGTTTCATACACCATTCCGCAGCCTACCCCTGGAGGGGGACATGTTTAATAGTCCCATCCCTTGCTTACCGCACTATTTGTATCGTTCTGCATTCATGGCAGTACTTCTTGAATAAACAGTGCATCGCCTTTTTGCTTGTAATGGCATTCCTTTCTCATACATATGTTTATGACATGTTGCATCCATACACTTTGGTACGGAAAAATACACCAGGGGCTTAAGTTCCGCACATTATGGTGTGATAAGTCCAAACACTTTCACAAGTGCGGCACCCTGAACTTACAGCATTATATGCATCGGCTCCGAATCATGTCTTCGGTCAATAGTTGGGTTTGCCCGGCTCCCATGTTTTGGTACCATAGGTTCTGTTGTATCAGCTAAGGTAGCACTGGGAGAACCACTGCGATTGCGCCCCAGTTGAGCTGGGCGAGCGCCTCAGTGGAGAAAGCTAAAACTGACCGTCATGATGAGGTGAGAGCCGGTCGCTGTTCGAGAGGTTTTTTCGAGTCCCTAAAGACTTATGCCGCTTAGAGCGAGGAACTGGCTTTGTCCGGTCCAGGCGTGGATAGCACCCCAAATTCGGCCTTCCAAACACTAGGGGCTTCGCCGAAATTTAAAATTATAGAATTCTATGGCTAAGTGAGAGTGTTCAAGCATTATAAGTCCGGTTGCCTTGTTCGTTGTGTTGAGCGCCTCCCTAGATGGACCCAAAAATGGGAACAAGAGCGCTCAAGTTTTATGCCGAACACCCCAGCACTCGTCGCATGGGGGCTGAAGCCGACGACTTGCCATCTCTCGATTTGATAAACGGCCGCACAGAAGGTAATATTTTAAATTAACAAGCGTTGCTTAGCGCATAGGAACAAAGTTTTCAGCGCACAGGATAACAAAATGCGAGTCTACTCAAATATTACATCTTTGGAGCACTCACCCGCAATAATGCGGGCACCCTTCAAGACACCCTTATAATACATCTCGGGTGTGCGATCCTCCTTGCCCGGCAGTGGCGCGTTCGTGACAAGCTTCTCAGCATCCATCTTGCCCCAGTGCACCTTAGCACGGGAAAGGGCCCGACGGGCACCTTCAATGCAGGCGGAGTGCTTGATGACTTCAACCCAGGGACACGCATCCACCAGCCGCCGGACCAGGACGAAGTAGCTCCCAGGCATGGCCTCCTTGGGCCACAGCCGAACTATGAGGCCCTTCATGGCCTGTTCGGCCACCTTGTGGAGCTCGACCAGCTGCTTCAGCTGGTCGCTAAGGGGCACCGGATGTCCGGCCTCAGCATACTGAGACCAAAATACCTTCTCCGTCGAGCTCCCCTCCTCGGCTCTGTAGGAAGCGGCAGCATCGGACACGCTGCAAGGCAGATCTGCGAACGCTCCTAGAGAGCTCCGAATTCGGGTAAGTAACAGGTAATTTACTTTGACATGCTTGCTTTGCATGAAGATGCCTTACCCACCGCTATTTTCTTCACATCCTTGATTTCCTGGAGGGCCTTATGGGCATCGGCCTTAGCAACCTTGGCACTCTCAAGAGCCGACGCAAGCTCGGACTCTCGAGTCTTCGAGTCACACTCCAAACTCTCATGCTTTTCCACGAGAGCCTGGAGCTCTTGCTGTACCTCCGCCACCCGCGCCTCTTGCTTCTCTCGCTCGACTCGTTCCGCGGCCACATTGCGTTCGGCCGCGGACACCGCCTCCTTCAGGGCGGCCACCTCGTTCGTGGCCCCTGGAGTACCCACGTTATCCTTGTTATTTCTCTTGCAACCAAGTCCTTTTCTATAGGGTACAAATTTAATACGATGTTACTCACCTTCCTTGTCCTCGAGCTGCTTCTTGGCACGGCTGAGCTCGCTCTCGGACCGCTCGAGGCTCTGCTTCAAGGTATTGACCTCCGCAGTCAGTGCGGTAGAGGTCAGCAGCGCAGCCTGCATTCCTATATTGACATATTTTTTTAAGACTCCTGCGTATATCTTTTTAGATCCTCAGTCCGGCTTTTCTTTCCGAACACCGAACCGAGCATCAGGGGCTACTGTCTATGCGGTATTATATTACATATCTTAAAATTCTTACCTCAAAGCCTGTTAGAAGGCTGCTACAGGCTTCGGTCAGCCCGCTCTTGGCGAGCTGAACCTTCTGAATCACCGCACTCATGACAGTGCGGTGTTCTTCTTCGATGGAAGCCCCATTGAGCGCCTCCAGCAAGTTATCCGGCGCCTCTGGTTGGACGGAGGCCGCCGGTGTCACAGTCTTGCCCTTCTTACGAAGGGGCCGCCCGCCGGACTCCGGAACCACTGCAGGTTCCGGTGCCGAGTCCGGTACAAAGTCCGGGAGGCTGCCCTGCGGCACCTCCGGGGGAAGGGTCCTTCCCTTCTTGGACCCTTTGGCCTCCCCCGTTGGGGAGGCCTTCCTCTTTCTCCTCCTCGTCGTCCTCGGGGGAGGAGTCCGCCTCGGAGTCATCGGACGATGAGTCCGATACCACCTGACACCGGGAACTCCTTCGGGTTCCCGTGGCCTTCTTCTTGGACTTCTTCTCCGGCACCACGTAAAGTGCCGGGACCAGCAGCCCTGTCAAACGGGCATCCGCTGGGTCTTCTAGAAGGGGAGCCGGACAGTTAACCTGTCTGGATGTCGTCTGCCAGGCCTATTAAAGGTCTTGGGAGTTTAGATCCCGCATAAGGTCAAAACATGAAAAGCAAGTGTCCCATAAAGGATAGCATGGCTTACCTCGCCAGCTGGACGCTTCGAGCTGAATCTGCGATCTTCGGTAGCGGATGCGGGAGCTTCGGCGCCCTTGAACAGCACCCTCCAGGCCTCTTTGTATGTAGTGTAAAAGAGCCCGCTCAAGGTCTGGTGTTGTGCCGGATTAAACTCCCACAAATTGAAGTCCCATTGCTGGCAGGGGAGAATCCGGCGGACGAGCATGACCTGGATCACGTTGACAAGCTTGAGCTTCTTGTTCACCAGGGTTTGGAGACAGGAGTGGAGTCCGGTCAGCTCCTCCGAACTACCCCATAGTAGGCCCTTCTCTTTCCAGGAGGTGAGCTGCATGGGGATGCCAGATCTGAATTCGGGGGTCCCTGCCCATTTAGGGTCACACGGCTCAGTGATGTAGAACCACCCCGATTGCCACCCTTTGATGGATTCCACGAAGGCGCCCTCGAGCCAGGTGACGTTGGGCATTTTTCCCACCATGGTGCCTCCGCACTCCACTTGGATGCCCTTCACAACCTTCGGCTTAACATTGAAGGTCTTTAGCCACAAGCCGAAGTGGGGCTGGATGTAGAGGAAGGCCTCGCACACGACGATAAACGCCGAGATATTGAGGATAAAATTTGGGGCTAGATCGTGGAAATCCAGGCCCTAGTAGAACATGAGCCCCCGGACAAAGGGGTGGAGTGGGAAGCCCAGTCCACAGAGGAAATGGGGAAGGAATACCACCCTCTCATGGGGCCCGGGGGTGGGGATGAGCTGCCCCTCGTCGGGTAGCCGGTGTGCGATGTCACTGGACAGATATCCGGCGCTGCGTAGTTTCTTGATGTGCCCCTCTGTGACGGAGGAGGCCATCCACTTGCCTCCCGCTCCAGACATGGCTGGAGAAGGTCGAGGTGAGTTGTGCGGACTTGGGCGCTGGAGCTCGAGTGCCCGGAGATGGATAAGCAAAGGAGGAAGAAGACGTGGGTAAAAGAGGTGGATCCTTATCCCCTTATATATGGACGGACGAAACTGTGCGTCCCCACCAGCCTGATAAAACTCGCTTATCTCCCAAGCGACACAATCAATGGCGCGTTTGGGTTACCCACGTCCGTATTGATGGGAATCCCGGAATAAGGGGAACACGATCTCTGCTTTGACAAGACGTGCCAAGGAAACCGCTTCACTGAACGCGCTGAGGTGGTATAATGAAAACGCTTCGAGTAAAAGCTTGGTTGTGGTGTGATGTCACGCCACAAAATACGTCAACAGATTGAACTTGTGTAAATATTATTCTCTCTACGGTGGTACGTGGAATTTATTTTACAGAGCCGGACACTATCCTGGTGTTCACAATCTTCTATAAATTATTCGGAGGAGGAACCCGCCTTGCAATGCCGAAGACAATTTGCGCGCCGGACTCGTCGTCATTGAAGCCTGGTTCAGGGGCTACTGAGGGAGTCCTGGACTAGGGGGTGTCCGGATAGCCGAACTATCATCATCGGCCGGACTCCAAGACTATGAAGATACAAGATTGAAGACTTCGTCCCGTGTCCGGATGGGACTTTCCTTGGCGTGGAAGGCAAGCTTGGCGATACGGATATGTAGATCTCCTACCATTGTAACCGACTCTGTGTAACCCTAGCCCTCTCCGGTGTCTATATAAACCAGAGGGTTTTAGTCCGTAGGACACAACAACAATAACAACAATCATACCATAGGCTAGCTTCTAGGGTTTAGCCTCTTCGATCTCGTGGTAGATCCACTCTTGTACTACCCATATCATCAATATCAATTAAGCAGGAGTAGGGTTTTACCTCCATCGAGAGGGCCCGAACCTGGGTAAAAACATCGTGTCCCTTGTCTCCTGTTACCATCCGCCTAGACGCACAGTTCGGGACCCCCTACCCGAGATCCGCCGGTTTTGACACCGACACCCATATTGACATATTTTTGTTAAGACTCCTGCGTATATCTTTTTAGATCCTTAGTCCGGCCTTTCTTTCTGAACACCGAACCGAGCATCAGGGGCTGCTGTCTATGCGGTATTATATTACATATCTTAAAATTCTTACCTCAAAGCCTGTTAGAAGGCCGCTGCAGGCTTCGGTTAGCCCGCTCTTGGCGAGCTGAACCTTCTGAATCACCGCACTCATGACAGTGCGGTGTTCTTTTTCGATGGAAGCGCCATTGAGCGCCTCCAGCAATTTACCCGGCGCCTCCGGTTGGACAGAGGCCGCCGGTATCACAGTCTTGCCCTTCTTACGAAGGGGCCGCCCGCCGGACTCCGGAACCACTGCAGGTTCCGGTGCGGAGTCCGGTACAAAGTCCAGGAGGCTGCCTTGCGGCACCTCCGGGGCCTCCTCCTCCTGGTGTGTCACTTCCCAGGATCCCACCTCGGTGTCGTCAGCATCACGAGGGGTGGAGGCAGTCGGAAGAGAATCCATATCCGATGTACCCAAGGACCCGCTCGACGAAGCGGGAAGATCGTCCTTGGGCGGACTACAGGGTTGTATGCGGCATTAGAATGACACCATGCGACAAAAAGAAAAATTATCAATCATCTAGGAGTCCGGATACTTACGATCTCACCAGGGGCTTGGCCCTTGAGGGCCACTCCCCGTCACCGTCGCCGACGTTGGCAGAACAGTCCGAGGGAAGGGTCCTTCCCTTCTTGGACCCTTCGGCCTCCCCCATTGGGGAGGCCTTCCTCTTCTTCTCTCCCTCCGCTGGGGGAGAGGCCTCTTTCTCCTCCTCCTCGTCCTCGTGGGAGGAGTCCACCACGGAGTCATCGGACGATGAGTCCGATATCACCTGACGCCAGGAACTCCTTCGGGTTCCCATGGCCTTCTTCTTGGCCTTCTTCTCCGGCACCACGTAAAGTGTCGAGACCAGCAGCCCTGTCAAACGGGCATCCATTAGGTCTTCTGGAAGGGGAGCCGGACAGTTAACCTGTCCGGACGTTGTCTGCCAGGCCTGTTAAAGGTATTGGGAGTTTAGATCCCGCATAAAGTCAAAACATGAAAAGCAAGTGTCCCATAAAAGATAACATGGCTTACCTCGCCCGCTGGACGCTGCGAGCTGAATCCGCGATCTTCGGTAGCGGATGCGGGAGCTTCGGCGCCCTTGAACAGCACCCTCCAGGCCTCTTTGTACGTAGTGTCGAAGAGCCCGCTCAAGGTCTGGTGCTGTGCCGGATTAAACTCCCACAAATTGAAGTCCCATTGCTGGCAGGGGAGAATTCGGTGGATGAGAATGACCTGGATCACGTTGACAAGCTTGAGCTTCTTGTTCACCAGGGTTTGGAGACAGGACTGGAGTCTGGTCAGCTCTTCCGAACTACCCCATAGCAAGCCCTTCTCTTTCCAGGAGGTGAGCTGCATGGGGATGCCAGATCTGAATTCGGGGGCCGCTGCCCATTTAGGGTCACGTGGCTCGGTGATGTAGAACCACCCCGATTTCCACCCTTTGATGGACTCCACGAAGGCGCCCTCGAGCCAGGTGACGTTGGGCATTTTGCCCACCATGGCGCCTCCGCATTCCGCTTGGCTGCCCTTCACAACCTTCGGCTTGACATTGAAGGTCTTTAGCCACAAGCCGAAGTGGGGCTGGATGTAGAGGAAGGCCTCGCACACGACGATAAACGCCAAGATATTGAGGATAAAATTTGGGGCCAGATCGTGGAAATCCAGGTCGTAGTAGAACATGAGCCCCTGGACAAAGGGGTGGAGTCGGAAGCCCAGTCCGCAGAGGAAATGGGGAAGGAATACCACCCTCTCATGGGGCCCGGGGGTGGGGATGAGCTGCCCCTCGTCGAGGAGCCGGTGTGCGATGTCGCTGGACAGATATCCAGCGCTGCGCAGCTTCTTGATGTGCCCCTCCGTAATGGAGGAGGCCATCCACTTGCCTCCCGCTCTGGACATGGCTGGAGAAGGTCGAGGTGAGATGTGCAGACTTGGGCGCTAGAGCTCGAGTGCATAGAGATGGATAAGCGAAGGAGGAAGAAGGCGTAGGTAAAAGAGGTGGATCCTTATCCCCTTATATATGGGCGGATGAAACTATGCGTCCCCACCGGCCTGGTAAAACTCGCTTATCTCCCAAGCACCACAATCAATGGCACGGTTGGGTTACCCACGTCTGTATTGATGGGAATCCCAGAATAAGGGGAACACGATCTCTGCTTTGAGAAGACGTGCCAAGGAAACCGCTTCGCTAAACGCACTGAGGTGGTATAATGAAAATGATTCGAGTAAAAGCTTGGTTGAGGTGTGACGTCACGCCACAAAATACGTCAGCAGATTGAATTTGTGTAAATATTATTCTCTCTATGGTGGTATGTGGAAATTATTTTACAGAGCCAGACACTATCCTGGTGTTCACGATCTTCTATAAATTATTCGGAGGAGGAACCCGCCTTGCAATGCCGAAGACAATTTGCACGCCAGACTCGTCGTCATTGAAGCCTGGTTCAGGGGCTACTGAGGGAGTCCTGGACTAGGGGGTGTCCGGATAGCCAAACTATCATCATCAGCCAGACTCCAAGACTATGAAGGTACAAGATTGAAGACTTTGTCCCGTGTCCAGATGGGACTTTCCTTGGCGTGGAAGGCAAGCTTGGTGATACGGATATGTAGATCTCCTACCATTGTAACCGACTCTATGTAACCCTAGCCCTCTCTAGTGTCTATATAAACCAGAGGGTTTTAGTCCGTAGGACACAATGACAACGACAACAACAACAACAATCATACCATAGGCTAGCTTCTAGGGTTTAGCCTCCTTGATCTCGTGGTAGATCCACTCTTGTACTACCCATATCATCAATATCAATCAAGCAGGAGTAGGGTTTTACCTCCATCAAGAGGGCCCGAACCTGGGTAAAAACATCGTGTCCCTTGTCTCCTGTTACCATCCGCCTAGACGCACAGTTCGGGACCCCCTACCCGAGATCCGCCGGTTTTGACACCGACAATTGTCTTTGTAGAATTTTAACTCTTCCATCGCGCAGACTGACTCGGCATAAGCCGAGTCACCTTCTTTACATTCCAGAGCCACCTTATGGCTCCTGTGCACCGTAATGGTTCCCTTATGACCCGGCATCTTGAGCTGCAAGTACACATAACACGGCCGTGCCATGAACTTGACGTAAGCTGGCCGCCCAAACAGGGCATGATACGGGCTCTTGATCTGAATGACTTCAAATGTCAGTTTCTCGGCTCTGGAATCATATTCATCTCCAAATGCTACCTCCAACTCTATCTTGCTGACCGGATACGCCGACTTACCAGGTACAACTCCATGGAAGACGGTGTTGGACTTCTTAAGGTTCTTATCAGTTAACCCCATGTGACGAAAGGTCTCATAATAGAGGATATTGATGCTGCTGCCTCCATCGATGAGCACCTTGGTGAACTTGTATCCACCCACTTGAGGGGCCACGACCAGGGCTAAGTCACCCGGATTGTCAACCCAGGGAAGGTGATCCTCTCTACTCCATACGAGAGGCTGCTCAAACCACCTCAAATAACGAGAAATTGCTGGCTCAACAGCGTTCACAGCCCTCTTATGAAGCTTCTGGTCCCGTTTACACAAACTGGTGGTAAACACATGGTATTGCCCACTGTTCAACTGCTCTGGATTGCTTTGGTATCCACCTTGCTGCTGTTGCTGTTGACTGCCTTGGCCAGCCTGTTGGTTATATCCACCCTGGTTTCCCTAGGAATTTTGGAAATTGGGATTTGACCCGCCGCCCAAGCCATGAAAGCCGCCACCACCTGAGCCGCCCGGGCCATTGTTACCGTCAAACATGTTGGAATTCTTGAACGCCTTCATAATCATGCAGTCCTTCCACAAATGTATAGCCGGCTTCTCCTTAGTACCGTGTCTCGGACAAGGTTCATTCAACAACTGCTCAAGTGTGGGTCCTGACCCACCAGACCGAGGAGGTGGCCTTCCCTTGCGCCGCTGGTTATGACCCTGTGCATTGGTGTTAGCCACAAAATCCAAGCTACCGTCAGCCTTATGTTTGTTACCTCCTTGATTTGCCGGGTTGTGCTAAGAGCCCTTGTCGTTGTCGTTCCTCTCTCCCTTCCATGCCTTCTCATCATCAGACTCGGGATCCTTGGTACTATAAGAATCGGCATACTTGACTAGAGCCGCCATCAGCATTCCCATATCATTGCACTCACGTTTGAGCCGCCCCAGCTTTTGTTTCAAAGGTAAAAATGGCAATTCTTCTCCAACATTAAGACTGCAGAGCCGGCATCCATCTTATCAGATGAATGTATTATGGCCTTAACCCGGCGTACCCAATGGGTTGTAGACTCACCCTCTTCCTGCTTACAATTCGTCAGATCCATGATCGACATGGGCTGCTTGCACGTGTCTTTGAAGTTCTGGATGAACCGGGCCTTTAACTCCGCCCATGAACTGATTGAATTAGGTGGCAGGCCTTTCAACCAGGTGCGGCCGGTTCCATCCAACATCATGGTGAAGTACTTAGCCATTGTTATGTCAGTAACCTCCAACAGCTCCATGGCCATCTCATAGCTCTCAATCCAAGCCCCGGGTTGCAAGTCGGCTGTGTAATTCGGCACCTTTCTTGGTCCTTTATAATCTTTGGGTAACCGCTCGTTGCGTAGAGCCGGCACTAGACATGGGACTCCTCCAGTCCGGGTGGCTATACCTGCCTCAACAGAAGTTGCCAGATAAACTGGATACGGCTGATGAGCCGTCAAATGAGCCGCTTGCTCGGCCGCCTGCTGAACCGCCCGTTCCGCCTCTTGCTGTAGCCTCTCCTGCTCTACCAAGTTAACGGCCTCATGACGTGGCGGGTTACCCCCACCTGGCTGACCACGGCGTCTAACATTGCTTGACACGGCCGCTGAATCCATGTGCCTGCTATAACTCGGGCTTTGGCTCGGACGAGGGGTGGAGTGGATCCTGTCTCGGCTGTAGGAGTACGCCTCCTGCTGTGCTAAGGCCGTCTGAAGAAGTTCCCTGACTCGGCGGGTTTCGACTACAGCCGGAGAGTCGCCATCAATTGGGAGAACCACCAATCGGGTCGCTGCCGCTATCATGTTTTCCAAGGGGTTTGAGTAATGACCCGGAGGGGTTGGTACGTACTGAGGTGGTGCCATATTCATGCGGGGAGGTCCCATCACTGGTGGCTGAAACGGTGCTCCGTCCCTGGGTGTCGCAACATGGTCTGTTCCTGTGCGTGGAGGGAGCCATGGCGGGTTGCCTGTCTGCGGGGTAAGCCACGGCGGGTTACTGGGCCCTGCTCCTGGCGTGTTAAAAAGATTCCGAGGGTCATAAACCGGGGGAAGTCGAGATTGAGTCTTCTAATACCTTCTCCTCATGACCTCATTAGCCCTGTTCTGGTCTTGTGTGAGCTG
Source organism: Triticum aestivum (assembly GCF_018294505.1). Classification (NCBI taxonomy): domain Eukaryota; kingdom Viridiplantae; phylum Streptophyta; class Magnoliopsida; order Poales; family Poaceae; genus Triticum; species Triticum aestivum. The sequence continues at coordinate 396,348,271 of NC_057810.1, forward strand.
GAAAGCGTGCGCCTGGATCTGCTGAGCCTGAACGTCCAGAGCCGCCCGCTCTGCGGTTATCCTAACCTCTTCTGCTGCCAGGTCCTCTTTAGCTTGTGCCATATCCAACTTTAACTGTGCCACCTCTACATCATGACTGGATTGATCCGCCGGGTTGACTACGGCAGTTAACAGGGTGGTCAACTTGTTGGTGAGATCCATTAGCACTTGGGCCGGTGAACGCACAGGGCCTCCTGCCCTGGCTGCCGCTGACCCGGAGGTCACGGCTAATGTAGTTGTAGAGTCTTGGATGGGTTGGGTGCCGGCCATGAAGATCCTGACCCTGCACGGCGGCTCAAGACAATCCGGAATACTGCTGCCATCGGAACAGCCCCCAAGCCCACCATCCTGCAGTTGGTACAATGAATCTGTCTCACTTGTGGACGACTCACCATCAGAGTAGATGGCCGTCTCACCACCATAAGCAGATCCTTCAGAGAGCCCTCCGTGGATGCATCCCACGAGGGCACGCTTCACAACCGGCGGAGCCCGAGCGGGTCTCGCACGCTGAGCCGTCTCGACGAGGTCGGTGCAGATGTTCGGCTCAGGGCCCGGCTCGCCGATCTTGCTGATGAAGACGTGGATTCCGCCGAAGGGGACCCGGTACACGTACTCAATTGAGCCGGCCTCGGGACCCCAGCCTGCGTCATCGATGTAGAGCTTGCCGCGACGACTCTTGGTCATCCGGCCCACAGTGTATCCCTTGAGCCCTTCGAAGATGCCCTTCAAGAACTCAAATCCACCGTACGCTGGCCCCATGGTGGGCGCCAACTATCGTGGAATTGTCACGTCAGATGTCCTAGTGAAAGGACTTAGTCGTGGAGCCATCGCAACTAGGAAGCTTGAAGGAGTTAATCAGGACAAGAGACACGAGAGGTTTATACTAGTTCGGCCCCTTACGATGAAGGTAAAAGCCTATGTCTAGTTGTGATTGGGATTACGTATGTCTCGATAACCAGGAAACAGAATCGCTTGACCTAGCTCTCGAGTTGTTGTTTCGTGTCCTGAACCGCCGCTGGGTCGTCCCTTTATATACTGAGGTCGACGCCTAGCGGCTTTACAGAGTCCCAGCCGGCTTATGGACTGTATCTGGCTCGGCCTCTTAATACTTTCTGCCTTACAATACAAGTTACATGAATAAGGCGGTTTAACACTACGGGCGTTAAGTCACCTCTGGGCCTTTGGGCCTTTACTAAACCGCCGTCTTCAACCTTGAGCTTTGGTCTTCAGGAATGCTTATAGGTATGACCCGGCTCCTTATGGCGGGTCATACCTAGTAGTTATATCCCCAACAGGACCCCTACTACCACTACCACTATGCGGGATGAAGAGACATCAAAGTCTGCCTTCTGGTTGCTTGCGCTTGTGCTTGTCCTTTATCTTGTTTCAAATTCGTAGTTTGCTTTTGTTAGGTTAAACCAGTTGGCTTATGTCATGTGTGTCAGGGTTGAACCAGTTTTCTTATGTCGTGTTTGTCAGGGTTGAACAAGTTTGCTTATGTCATCAAGTACATCGTTTGTTTATCTCGTTGAATAAGTTTGTCAGCTTCCAATTTTTTATCCATCATTCAAAATTCAAGTAGCTTCTGAATGAAACTCTGTGGCTGCTCTTCAATACTAGTTATGGAGCAACTAATCGCACAAGGATGGTCCGTGTGTAGTTTGGATTTAGCATTGTATGGAAAACAAAACATTGTAAACAATCAGTACACTTTGGGCTGCTTAACAATGCTTCAAAAGTTGAAACAAGAAACAAAAAACCCTGCTACTTCATGTACTATTGTCATCCCTATGATCTGAGTCTATATGAACAACACATGCCCCAACACCACTCCCGTCCTGCAACTACGAACAGTGACAACACTAACATAGAGTTGTACTGGCAGCAGATATTTTGCAAACACCGGCAGACTAAGAACAACAATAGCACTACCCTTGGATGCTCAGTAGAGCTTAGTCTTGTATGGTTGTACTATCACACTGAATAGTTTCAGAAGAACACCAAAAAATAATCACAACAAAAAAGGTTCCATCACACTAAAAAGACTAATGGTCAGCCGAGGAGAACATTCAGTACAAGCCCTAGGGGCGCGCCCCTAGGTCTTGTGGCCACCTGGTATTTTCTTTGCCCAATATTTTTTATGTATTCCAAAATAATTCTTCGTAAATTTTCAGGACTTTTGGAGTTGTGCATAATAGGTCTCTCAGATTTGCTCTTTTTCGGTCCAGAGTTCCAGCTACCAACATTCTCCCTCTTCATGTAAACATTCTAAAATAAGAGAGAAAAGGCATAAGTATTGTACCATAATGTGTAATAAAAGTCCATAATGTAATAAATATCAATATAAAAGCATGATGCAAAATGGATGTATCACGCACTAGTTTATATCTCATGTGCTCAATGTCTTGGATATTGCATTATATGAATCGGTTCCAAATTATGTCTTGGATCAATAGTTGGGTTGCCCGGCTCCTGTGTTTGCCCTCTTACGTTCTGCATGTTCGGCTAGGAGGGTAAAGGGAGAACCACTGCGATGATTTTACTTCTAGCTCGTCTGGTTAAGTACCTCAGTGGAGAAAGCCGAAAACTGATTATCAAAATGGGCGAGAACTGGTCGGCGATCCAATGACAAGTGTTAAACTACAAATCGATGGAGGTTACGCCATGTTATACGAAGGGTTTGTCTTCACACAAACAAACTAATGAAGGTATATACCTCGGCTCATCCAAACATCACAAGATACTAGGGGCTAGCCACTAGCCCCCGCGGTCAAGCTCCTATGGCTAAGTGAAAGCACTAAAACCGCATAGTATGATTGCCTCGTTTCCCTCACACACTACCGCCTTCGGGCACTGAGACGTCGGCTAAGGGTCACAATGTGGAGGTCGAAACACAACCTTGTAGCATCTATAAGGGGGCTAAAGCCAACGACTAGTAACTTTCAAATTAAAACTGCCCCACATCAGTCAAAATAAACAAGAACAGACAAAGTATGATACACAATACAAAGCAACCGCATTGTAAAGCACAAAAGTTCACCTGTCATTTGATACATGATAGCATGCTCACTCATAAATTACATCCTTTTAGCACTGAGCCTCTATCGCCCGAGCACCATCCATTACGATCGGAAAATACTACTCAGGGTGCCCATGCTCCTTTCCAAGGGGCAGAGGTCTGCTGGCCATCTCGATCGGCTTGATCTTCGGCCAGTGCACCATGGTCTTCACGAACGCCATCCGAGCTCCCTGATGCATACTGACCGCTTAAAGACGTCAATCTGGGATGCGGCGTTGCAGAACTTCTGCACTAAGCCAAAGTAGCTACTCGGCAGCGACTCTGAAGGCCACAGCCGAACACAGAGGTCCTTCATGGCTGACTCTGTCATCCGGTGCAACTCCATCAAATGCTTCATTTGATTACTCAGGACGGAAGGGTGCTCGGGTGCCTGGCTCGGCATCACCCTCCTAAGATGCGAAATGCCATGTCGCATTTGTCGCATTCCTCGAGAGATCCGCAAACGCGCCTGAGGAACGCCACACTCGCATGAGCAAAGCGAAACTCTGACCGCTAAAGACACTTTGCAGTAAGAATGCCTTACCATCTACAATAAGCTTCACTTGGCGGAGTTCTTCTCGGGTGCCTCATGTTTCTGTCCTCGCCTCCTGGATCTCCAGCTTCATTGACAACAGCTCCATGGCTTGACCCTTATTTTTCTGCTCAAGGTCCTCACATTTAGTAATGGCATCCTTGAGCTCCTCCTGCACCTCGGCCACTCGGGCCTCGTGCTTGCCACTGACGGTCTTCACCATCAATAGTTCGGCGGCTGCAGCCTTCTGTTCGGCGGCCTCCTGCTTCACCTTCTTTAGCTCAGCCTTGAGATTCTTGACATCCGCAACGGCAGCTGGAGTCATAATAAAGCACTCCTTGCTTAGGGTTAACCCCGAATACCTTGCTTGATAAGGCAACCCGAACTATTAAACAATTCTAGTCCGGTCTAACCTTGCGCTTCGTTGAAACGCTTGTTGAGAAGGTCGAGATCCTCATTGGAGCTCTTGAGCTTCTGATTCACCTCGGCCAGCTCCAGGGCATTGGCAGCCGCCGCCAAAGATGAGGCCTATGCAATAACATACACACATCAGACTCCCAACCTATTGATTTTTGATCCTCTGCTAGTTTTTTCCAACCCTGCCAGAGTCTTGGGGGCTACGATTCACTTTTCTCTATCACCGTCATTTTTTGACTATTTTGATCCCTGTTTGAGTTTTTCAAGCTCACCTAGGGCTTGGGGGCTTCTATATATGATGATTGCATGACCTTTCATAAGAAATTCTCTTTATAAAAAGGATATTACATGGCTTACCTCGAAGCCCATCAGGAGGCCGTCGAATGTTTCCTTCAGGCCATTGTTAACGGATCAAATACTTTGTAAAACCATGCCCATCATGTCCAGTCATAATATATGATGGAGGATCCATTCAAAGCCTCATCCATCATGTCCAGCCACCCAGCTGTGACCCTCTCTACGCCGGATGGTGTTGGTGGTGGAGCCCCGCCTCCCCCTTTAGTGGAGGGCAGAACGGACGACCCCGGGGGCCTCGAGGGCTTTGGAATCGTCTTCGGGGAGAGCTCATATTGACCAAGCTCTTCCTCTTTGTTTGATAGAAGGGATCCCCCCTCCTGGTCTTCGGCGACCAAGGTGTTCGCCTTGGTCATAATATTATCACCCCTGCCCCCTGTGTCCGGGCCGGGAGGGGTCTTTCAGGACAGCACCTCCCTGGTCTCCTCGATGACAGGAAGAGGTGTAGAGTGTGACGTGGTCCTGCTCTCCGCTAGCTCGGCTGGCGGAGAGTCCCCCTCCGAGAGCCGATCAGCGGGGAGGTCACGCGATGGTCTGCAATGTGAAAAACATGCATGTGGTTAGTAATTAACCTTAAGGTAAACACCTGGAGAGTCTTCAGATTCATACCTTTGGGCAGGGGGCTTTACCTTGATGTTCCTACGGGGAACCTATTCAGAAGCCTTAGACTCCTCTCCGCCATCTTGGCCCTGCATTACTTCTTCGAGGCAGGAGGAGGCAGATCCTCCTCTGCGTCATCTGAAGCCGCCCTCTTTCTTGTTCGGGAGGAGTCGCTCTCCTCCCCGTCATCTTCCCGTTCCCCCTCATGAGCGGAGGGGGCTTGGGTTTCCCCAGACTTGGTGTCCAGAGGTCCCCTTGGGCGGAGGCCTTCTCGGGCCTCCCTCTTCTCGTTCTTCTTCTTCTCCTTCTTCTCCGGCGCCTTGTACGACGCCACGGTCGACATCTCCTCCAGTAGGGCCATCTTGGGGCCCTTGAGCGGCGGGTCTGGGCAGTCAATCCGCACGGCTTTCTCTAGCCAGCTCTGCGAATGCGGGGAAGAAAGAGTCAAGTTCCTTATTAAAAGGCAAAAATCCGAACATAAAGAATAAAACTGTATTACCTCTCAAGGAGGGTGTGTGGCATCGAGGCCGATGTCTTCTTCCTTGTCTGGCCAATCTTTTTGGGGCTTGAACAACACCTTCCGCAGCTTGTCATGGGTGGTGTCGTAGAAACAAAGCACTATGGAAGGGTCTTTAGGCTTGTAGGACCACATCGGGGCGGCTTGATGTTGGCAAGGCTAGAGGCGGCGGTGAAGCATCACCTGAACCTCGTTGGTTAGCTCGGCCTTCGCCTTTATCATCCTGGAGACGCATTTCTGTAGCAACTCCACCTCCATGGGCGACCCCTAATGACCCGCAAGTATACGGGATAGTCGTAGCCTCTTTCGATAAGTAAGAGTGTCGAACCCAACGAGGAGCTAAAGGTAGAACAAATACTCTCTCAAGTCCTATCGGCCACTGATACGACTCTACGCACGCTTGACGTTTGCTTTACCTAGAACAAGTAAGAAACTAGAAGTACTTTGTAGGTGTTGTAGGATAGGTTTGCAAGATAATAAAGAGCACATAAATAAAAGCTAGGGGCTGTTTAGATAAATATGCAATAAAGTAAATATAACGAGTGTGGAAAAGTGGTGGTAGGAGTTGTGAAAGTGTCCCTAAGCAATTGACTACGTTACTAGACCGATAATCACTATTGCAATTCTATTTGAGGGAGAGGCATAAGCTAACATACTTTCTCTACTTGGATCATATGCACTTATGATTGGAACTCTAGCAAGCATCCGCAACTACTAAAGATTCATTAAGGTAAAACCCAACCATAGCATTAAAGTATCAAGTCCCCTTTATCCAATACGCAACAATCCCCTTACTCGGGTTTGTGTTTCAGTCACTCACGCAACCCACTATAAGCGAATCATGAACGCATTGCAACACACTACAGCGGGAATCCCTCATGCTTGCACAACACGGAGGGCACCACAGGACAGCACCAATAATAAAACATGCAACTCAAACCAATCATAGCAATTCATCAATCACCGATAGGACAATGGAAATCTACTAAGACATCATAAGATGGCAACACATCATTGGATAATAATATGAAGCATAAAGCACCATGTTCAAGTAGAGGGTACAGCGGATTGCGGGATAGTGGACCGCTGAATATAGATGGGGGAAGGTGATGGAGATGTTGGTGAAGATGATGGAGGTGTTGGTGAAGATTGCGGTGATGATGATGGCCCCCGGCGGCGTTCCGACGCCACTGGAAGCAAGGGGGAGAGAGCCCCCCTTCTTCTTCTTCTTCCTTGACCTCCTCCCTAGATGGGAGAAGGGTTTCCCCTCTGGTCCTTGGCTCCCATGGCTTGGGAGGGGCGAGAGCCCCTCCGATATTGGATCTATCTCTCTGTTTCTGCGTTCTCAGATTCTACCCCTTCACCGTTTCTTTAATATCCGGAGATCCGTAACTCTGATTGGGGTGAATCTTTCGCCCAGATCTTTCTCGTAAAATTAGCTTTCTTGCGGAAAAATAAGATCGTCAACCGCCGGGGGATAGGAGAGTCCAGGGCGCGCCTGCCTCCCTGGGGCGCGCCCCCCTATCTCCTGGCCCCCTCGGGCACCGTCTCGCGTTGATTTTACTTCCCAAAAATCATAAATATTCCAAAATAATTATCCGTCCATTTTTATCCCGTTTGGACTCCGTTTGATATGGGGTTTCTGCGAAACATAAAACATGCAACAGACATGAACTGGCACTGGGCACTGGATCAATATGTTAGTCCCAAAAATAGTATAAAAAGTTGCCAAAAGTATATGAAAGTTGAAGAATAATGGCATGGAACAATCAAAAATTATAGATACGACGGAGACGTATCAGCATCCCCAAGCTTAATTCCTGCTCGTCCTCGAGTAGGTAAATGATACAAAAGATAATTTTTGATGTGGAATGCTACCTCGCATAATCTTGATCATATGTCTAATCATGTCATGAATATTAAGACACGAGTGATTCAAAGCAATAGTCTATCATTTGACATAAAAAACAATAATACTTCGAGCATACCAATAAAGCAATCATGTCTTTTCAAAACAACAAGGCAAAAGCAAGCTTATCCCTACAAAATCATATAGTTTGGCCATGCTTCATTTTCGTCACACAAAATGCCCCCATCATGCACAACCCCGATGACAAGCCGAGCAATTGGTTCATACTATTTAACGCGTTTCAGCTTTTTCAACCCTCACGCAATACATGAGCGCAAGCCATGGATATAGCACTATAGGTGGAATAGAATATAATGATGGAGGTTATGTGGAGAAGACAAAAAAGGAGAAAGTCTCATATCGATGCGGCTAATCAACGGGCTATGGAGATGCCCATCAATTGATGTCAATGCGAGGAGTAGGGATTGCCATGCAACGGATGCACTAAGATCTATAAGTGTATGAAAGCTCAACAAAATAAACTAAGTGGGTGTGCATCCAACTTGCTTGCTCATGAAGACCTAGGGCATTTGAGGAAGCCCATCGCTGGAATATACAAGCCAAGTTCTATAATGAAAATTCCCACTAGTATATGAAAGTGATAACATAGGAGACTCTCTATATGAAGAACATGGTGCTACTCTGAAGCACAAGTGTGGAAAAAGGATAGTAACATTTCCCCTTTTCTTTTTCTTTTTTTTTCTTTTTTTGGGTGGGCTTCTTTGGCCCCCTTTTTTATTTAGGCTTCTTTGGCCTTTCCCTTTTTTTTCTTTTTTTTCTTTTTTTTATGGGGCAATGCTCTATAATGATGATCATCACATTTTTATTCACTTACAACTCAATATTACAACTCGATACTAGAACAAAGATATGACTCTATATGAATGCTTCCGGCGTTGTACTGGGATGTGCAATGATCTAGCATAGCAATGACACCAAAAAACGGACAAGCCATGAAAACATCATGCTAGCTATCTTACGATCATGCAAAGCAATATGACAATAAATGCTCAAGTCATGTATATGATGATGATGGAAGTTGCATGGCAATATATCTCGGAATGGCTATGGAAATGCCATGATAGGTAGGTATGGTGGCTGTTTTGAGGAAGATATAAGGAGGCTTATGTGTGATAGAGTGTATCGTATCACGGGGTTTGGATGCACCGGCGAAGTTTGCACCAACTCTCGAGGTGAGAAGGGCAATGCACGGTACCGAAGAGGCTAGCAATGATGGAAAGGTAAAAGTGTGTATAATCCATGGACTCACATTAGTCATAAAGAACTCATATACTTATTGCAAAAGTTTATTAGCCCTCGAAGCAAAGTACTACTACGCATGCCCCTAGGGGGATAGATTGGTAGGAAAAGACCATCGCTCGTCCCCGACCGCCACTCATAAGGAAGACAATCAAAGAAACACCCCATGCTTCAAATTTGTCACACAACGGTTACCATACGTGCATGCTACGGGACTTGCAAACCTCAACGCAAGTGCCTCTACAATCCACCACCACCCACTAGCATGAATCTAATATCACCACCTTTATGTCGCAAAACTATTGCAAGGACTCAAACATATCATATTCAGTGATCTACAAGTTTATGTAGGGTTTTATGACTAACCATGTGAATGACCAATTCCTATCATCTCTCTAAATAGATATAAGTGAAGCAAGAGAGTTTAATTCTTTCTACAAAAGATATGCCCACGCTCTAACAAATATAAGTGAAGCAAAAGAGCATTCTACAAATGGCGGTTTTCTATGTGAAGAGAAACAGGCAATCCAAACATCAAATGATAGAAGTGAAGCACATGAAGCATTCTATAAAGCCATACTCAAAAGATATAAGTGAAGTGCAATGAGCATTCTATAAATCAACCAAGGACTATCTCATACCAGCATGGTGCATAAAAGAAAAGTGAAAACTAAATGCAAAAGACGCTCCAAGACTTGCACATAATGCATAAACGAAACGAATACGAAAACATATTGATACTTGTTGAAGAAAGAGGGGATGCCTTCCGGGGCATCCCCAAGCTTAGACACTTGAGTCTCCTTGAATATTTACTTGGGGTGCCTCGGGCATCCCCAAGCTTGAGCTCTTGCCTCTCTTCCTTTTCCTCATATCGAGACCTCCTCGTTTAGACACTTCATCCACACAAAACTTCAACAGAAAACTCGGTAAGATCTGTTAGTATAATAAAGCAAATCAGCACTCTAAGTACTATTGCAAACCAATTCATATTTTGTTTTTGCATTGTTTCTACTGTAACATAACTTTTTCATGGCTTAATCCACTGATATAAATTGATAGATTCATCAAAACAAGCAAAGTATGCATCAAAAACAGAATCAGTCAAAAACAGAACAGTCTGTAGCAATCTGAACATCCACCATACTTCTGGTACCACAAAAATTCTACCAAACTTAGGAAAAATAAACAAGTTGTGTATCAAGACAGTGCAAAAAGAATCAGAACCAATTGATGTTGCAGTTAAAAATGTAAAATCACGCACTACAGCCAAAGTTTCTGTCCTGCACCGTACAAACCAACAAGCATCGTAAACATCCTAAAGGCAAACATTAGCACATTATTTTTATAATACAATGGAATTATACAAGGGGATAATTATTTTTGATGAAAAGTTTCTGTAATCAAGATTCACAAAGTTTCCGTGAGCATGAACAAAGTTCAAGGAGCTCTCCCACTTCAACAATGCTTGTCTCTCTCACTTTCACTTTCCTTTTTGAAAAAAATTTAGGTTCCCCTCTTTATTTTTTGTTTTTAAACTATATAAAAGCACTCAACAGAAAACGCTCTAAAACTTCCGGGTTGTCTCCCCAGCACCGCTTTCTTTAAAGCCATTAAGCTAGGCATTTAGTGCTCAAGTAATGAATCCACCCGGATCCCAAGGTATATCAAAGCCAATTTTAATTAACAGTGATTTGTAATTTAGTAGTGAGCACAACATAAGATTTATCAAGCAATGACGAAGTCGAACTCTCTTCCTATGCATCGGCATGTCATAAAAGAACAATTCATGCACACCAAGTAAAGGCCAATGCATAGTATAAGCAGTTTCTTGCAATTCTATCGTGTTGGAAACGTAGAGAGGTGGAGACATAGTTCCTCTCTCATAATAATTGCAAGTAGGAGCAGCAAGCACATGCATATTATATCTATTAAAATCATCATGTAAAGTAGTAAAACGCAACCCATCAATATAATCCTTAATAAGCACAAACTTCTCCGATATAGTGTAGGTTGGAGAATTCAAAAAGATAATAGGACTATCATGCATGGGTGCAATAGCAACAATTTCATGTTTAACATAAGGAACTATAGCAAGTTCATCTCCATAATCATAATTCATGTTGGCATCTTGGCCACAAGCATAGCAAGCATCATCAAAAAGGGATATTTCAAACAAATTCAAGGGATCATAGCAATCATCCTTCGGTAAGCATGAAGGGGAATTAAACAATGTATGAGTTGAAGAGTTACTCTCATTAGAAGGTGGGCACGGGTGATCAATCCGTTCTTACTCCTTTTGTTCTTCGCTCTCCTCATCATTTTTTTCATCCAATGAGCTCACAGTTTCATCAATTTCTTCTTCCATAGCTTCCTGCAAAATATTAGTCTCTTCTTGGACAGCGGAGACTTCCTCAATAAATGCATTAATATAGTAATTGTATTCATAATTTTCATAGCAATATCTAAGTATAGCAAGATTTTCAGGCCTATAAACATCATCATTTAAAGCTTCATACTTTTCAAACAAAGATTCAATTTCATAAGCAGCCTTAAAAGCAACAAATTCTTCTATTTATTCCACATCATAGTAATCATATATACCATTAGCATAAGAAGCTAAGGTTTCATTATCATTAAATTTGCATGAAAAGGGAAGGTGTGGAGCCTTCATCCTAGAGCAACAAGTAATATCATATCTCAAGCATAGATCCCGGGCATACCAACGCAACATAATAAATTGGTCCCATAATAGTTTCCCTTTTTGTGTCGAGCGATAATCCCTAAAGTATTCATGTTGATCCTGTTAAATTGTGATCCAAATTATACCATGTTGGACTAGATGTAGTACAACCGGTGTGGGCCTTTGCGTTGACATCGACGCGTACAAGTACAACTCATTTACTTGTCCTCCAAGGACTCTCATGTATTGCCCTCTTATATACCCCATGTAGTCCCATTTCAGACGGTTTGTCGTCTCGTGCTTGTAATACTCCTTCTCATAGTGATTGCGCCTTCGTGCGTCCGTGGTTTTCACACACAAGGGTTTCCACATAAAAACCTGTGTCTCTCTTTGTCTCATTTATTTCTCGTTGTTACCTAACAAGTGGTATACAGAGCCAAGTTTACAGATACGAGAGATTAGGGTTACGTTCGCCGTCGCCGGCGCGTGACCAAGCGATCCGAAGCCGGATTGATTTTTCAGCCGAGACCGACAGGATTTCCCATGGGAGCAGTCGTCCGTGGCCAACACAGCTTCTGCCGCTCCATCGCGTCAAATCGCCAAGTCACCAGACCGAGTTTTTTCCACTACAGCCGTTCGTACCAAGTCGTCGAGAGTTCCGCCGAGTTTTGCCACTGCTGTTTGCACTAGGGGCGCTGTTCACGCTGCCCTGCTACTGCTCTACGTCAAATCAGAAGGCTTCAAGTCCTGAGGGAATCAACCACATCACTGCTGCTACTTTTTCCTGGCGTGAAGACTAGTACAGTATTGCACAAGTACGTGACCAAGCTAGTACAAATTGACAGATCAGATTTTTCTGTCTTCGGTTGCTACTATGTACCACTACCAAAGCTACCAGGTGCTATTTATCCAGTATTTTTTATTTTGCTCCGCAAACTAATTCTGTCAAGAATTATTTTACTCCGACTTGTACTACTTTGTGCACAGTTTATCGACTCATGGCATCCATGAAGTACGATCTTTGGCTGCTAGACCGTGACACAAGGTTTACCCTATGGCAAGTCAAGATGCAGGCGTTGTTGGCACAGTCCGACTATGATGAAGCACTGGATAGTTTTGGGAAGAACAAAATTCAGGACTGGACTGATGAGGAGAACAGAATTGATTGTAAGTGTCAGGACCCCGACTCAATGCCACATCGATCTAGCATGTAACACCTCATATCACTTTGCGGCCTCACGCACGGTATTCCCACGGGTGTCGCCCTACCTTTTCCCGGGACTGTTTGCGCCTTTTGGCACACGTATATGATAGTGTCACTAGCATCCATATGATAAGGAGTCCAGGCTGACATGGCTAGTCGTAAACCCAAAGTGGCACAAACTTACAGGGACAGGCATCCATGACCCAGCATCGAACGTGTCGGTCATCAGCGAGTGAATCCAGGCTGTAGCACTGGGCTAGAAGGACTCCGGTGAACCGGGCTGTAGCGGGCTAACAGGACTCCGGTATTCATCGCGTGACATTTCCCCGAAGGGACAGACACAGGAACGAAGAAGGACACATGCCGGCCAGCCTAAGTGTTCCGGAGCAGTAGCAAGCTACCATGGCTCAGTGGAAGCACTAGGAGACATTTCCCGGTAAGAGAGGCTACTAAAGATAAACAACTAGATAGTCAGATCCCACACATACCAAGCATTTCAATATCATACACACAATATGCTCGATATGTGCAAATACAACATGGCATCACAACATGACTCTATGACTCAAGTATTTTAATCAATAGGCTCCGGGGAGCGAGATATTACAAACATGGGTCTCATGACCCAACAATCAGAGCATACAAGTCAAAGCACATGCGGAAGCTTAACATGTCTGAGTACAGACATCTAGAAATGAAAATGGCTGAGAAGCCTGACTATCTACCAGATCCTGCCGAGGGCACAAGATCGCAGCTGAGGTAACAAGCTAAACGTCGAAGACCACGCGGAACTACTAGCGAGACTGAAGTCTCTCTGCAAAAACATAAAATAGGCAAACGTGAGTACAAATGTACCCAGCAAGACTTACATCAGAACTAACTACATATGCATCATTATCAACAAAGGGGATGGTGGAGTTTAACTGCAGCAAGCCAGCTTTGACTCGGTGGCTAACCTAAACTACGACTGCAAGTAACTCTTTTGAGGTGGCGCACACGAGTCCACATATTCACCATATCAATACACCACTATGGACCCGCTCTCGTCTCCCTACGAGAACGCCATCCATAGCACTCACGCTTATCTTGCGTATTTTAGAGTATCCACTTTCACTTGTCTATGAACTGATATAAGCAACCCAGAAGTCCTTTACCGCGGACGCGGCTATTCGAATAGATTAGGTTAACCCTGCAGGGGTGTACTTCTTCACACACGCTCTCACCACTTACCGCCGTTTACACGACATGTACTCGGCAACCTTCAAGCGGAAGCCCAACGTGGGTGTCGGCCACGACCTACCTAAACACTCAAGTCTCTAGTCCAGGTTTATCGCCTATTCGGGTTCCATCCATGAGGAGATCCGGCCGGAGTTTCGCTCACAGCCCCAAACGATGTGAACAGGGTTCCCGAGACACCAAACGGGCGCCCGGTACACCGTGCCACGTGCCTACCGCATCACAGCCCACCCCTCCGGTCAGCGCTGCCCACGGCCTCCAGCAGGCTACAAACACCAGAAACTACTTGCAACTCCTGGACAGAGAACTAGGGTGAATAAGAAGCCGAGAGGGTCCATTGGTTTCGGGCCCAATGCATGGTAGTAGCTGAATCATGGATCACAAACACAGAACTCAGTTCCTAAGGACGGCTTCAATGAGACAACCCACCATGTACTCCTACATGGCCTCTCACCGCTACCTTTACCAAATCGTATTCACACACTTAGCTCACACACAATAGGACATGTTCATACACCTCTGATTCATCCCCGATGAATCAGACCTGACTCAACTCTAAGCAGTAGCAGGCATGACAAACAAACATGAATGAGTAGGCACAACAGGGCTCAAACAACTCCTACTCATGCTAGTGGGTTTCATCTATTTACTGTGGAATGACAGGTCATGCAGAGGATAAAGGGGTTCAGCTACCGCAGCAAGTAACAGATGAATCGTTGTTGTCCTAATGCAGTAAAAGAGAGCAGGAGCGAGAGAGTGGGATTATATCGGAATGAACAAGGGGGTTTTGCTTGCCTGGCACTTCTGAAGATAGCATTGAGTCTTCATCAGTGTCAACGATCACATCGTCGGTACAACGTCTATCGAGGGGGAACAACACCGGCAAACACAGAAGAAACACGATCAATGCAATGCACAATATGATGCATGCTATGACATGGCAATATGAATGTGTTTTGGGCTAATGCACCTAGCTATGATTTAAATGAAGTTGGTTTGAATACATGATTCAAATTCCAACTCCATATATGGTTATTTAAATGCCCTTTATTTGTTTTGTCCAAAACAGAGGACAAACATTGTTCAAACATGCATGAAAATGGTACAGATGGATTCCTTGAATTTTTCTGATAATTTTTCATATATAACTTATTTCCATTGGAGTTACGGTTGAATTTCTATGATTTATTGAAGTTTAGGGCATTTTCTGAAATTTCCTGAATAATAATAAATCCAGAAAATGATTTATGGCGTCAGCACCACGTCACTGTGACGTCAGCAGAGTCAACTGGGCGCCCCGGGTCAAACCTGACCCGTGGGGTCCATTGGTCAGTGAGACATACACTAAACCCGCGTTGACTCGGGCTTTGACCCGCTACGGGGCCCGCTGTCAGTGTCTGTTAGTGTGCTAATTGGGGGGATTAGCCGCTAATGGCAACGCCACGTCAGCAAGTGACGCCGGCGACCACGGCGACGGCGAGACCTCGCCGGAGTTGCTCGGGACGGCGCTACAGCCCGCGGCTGGTCGCGCTGAGGGCACCAAGAGGGAGCCCGTGCTCCCGCGCATCTAGGGGCGCACGCAGCTGGGCACGGGGAGGCCGGGGTCGACGGCGGCGACCACTTAGGCGGCGGCCGAAGCTCGGGGTTGGGGCGAGTTAGTGCTACGGTGTGCAAACGAGCGCGGTGAGAGGCTAGCGGAGCGCTACGCGATGCGGGGAGCGAGTTAGGCACGCCAGGGTGACCAAATGGTCACCGGAGCTACGCCGACGTTGAGCTCAGGCGGCGGCGCGTTTCGGCCATAAAGGGGGCGACGGCTACGGCGATCAAATGAAGCGGGGAAGAGGGGGAAAGGGTGGAGGAGCTCACAGCGATCACGAAGAGGGGCTCGGCTTGCTCGGGAACGGCCGGGGTTCCACGAATTTGGGCGACGGCGACCGGCGGGTCCGAGGTAGGAGACGAGCCCGGAGAGGATGTTCGGGGCTTCTGGAGGGGCGTGGCTCGGTGAGGAGGAGGAGGGGGTCGAGGCGGAGCCTTTGAGCGCATCGGCGAGGCTAGGGGTGGCCGGTGGCCACGGGTACGGCGACGATGACGGCGAGCTCCGCTCGGTGGTGTGCGCGAGAGGGGAGCAGAGGAGGGGATGGGGTCCAGGGGGAGAGAGGAGAGGTGCAGGGGGCGAGGGGGAGTGCGTGGCACTCGCAGGCGCGTCGGGGCAGCGGTGGGAAGCAGGAGGTGGCCGGGGCGCGTGGCCGCGCGCGCCGGGCGCGTGCCCGTCCTCCTGGCAGGGAGGAAGACGACAGGGGAGGCCCAGATGGGCTGGGCCGCACAGGAGCTGGGCCGGCTGGGCTACCAGGTGAGCGCCAGGTAAGATTTCTCTCCTCTCTGCTTTTCCTATTTCTGTTGTTTTTTTAATATTGTTCTGTGTTGTTTTAGTTTAGTAAAATACTAAACCATTTTATAAAATCCTGAAAATAGTTATGTGGCTAGGACTAAAATATACCAAACCACATAAAATGTTCCAGTATTATTGGACATATATTATTTATATATCAAATATATATCCAATGCAAATAGTTATTGAATTAATTCAAAGGCCCAAAATAAATGTTTCAGTCACTCCAAAAATATTGGTTTGCATTTTATTCTTGCCAATATTTTTCAAAGCTGAAAAGGAACATTTCCTTGGAAACATTTGAAGCAATTTTTTAATGTTGATCATCTTCTTTTTTTAAATGATTTCTGAGGCTCTCCAATTCCCCAATTCAAATTTAAAGAAATTTAGACATGATGCATGGATGCAATGCCACTAGTTACAAGCAAGCTCTAGGGCTGTGACAACTCACCCCCACTAAACAAGAATCTCGCCCCGAGATTCAAGACGTGAGGTAAGAGGAAAAGGGAAGTCACAACTATCATAATCTTCATGATCCATTTGCCCTTCTCAAAGAGGTTGATTCATTCCATCACTTTGGTCTTGACGTCTTTGCTTTCGAGATCTTCACTCGACACAACAACAGAAAGAAGGGGGAAACCCTACGGGATTTACTCTTCTTGAAGATCGAGCAACTCAAGATCAAGTCACGGAGTAAGACATAGCATCATCTCTCAAGCTGAGACACGAAGCACACATCTAAAGGGATGGAGTGGAACAGATGACGAAGGTTCACTAGGTAGGCAATAATTGCACACCTAAGAAGGTGGTGAACGGTTGTCAACGTAGCGAGGAGTTGAGTTGCCATGATACCTCAGCGAGACATCCTGGAGGGGGGGGGTGATTCGTAGATATATCCCCTTAAGTGGCAAAAAGAATTACCTTTGATTCAGGATCATTGAAACTCTTTATACCAGCTTAAGGCAAATCACAATCGATCATTTGGAGGAGGTCGGTAGAATGGCATACTCGGACTTGGATGATGTGGATTACCTTGTTGAAGACAACGTAATGGATGAATTTGCTTACCACCGGAAATGGAAGAGACCCATGGTAGAATGGCACAGTGGCGGTGCAAGCTGGGAACAAAATGCAAATGCTGGGAATGATTCTGGTAACTGGGGAAGAACCCAACAATAGAGAGTGAATCCATTGTTGGAATGGTTATAGCATAACCGAGGAAACTGAGAGCAATCCCAGTTAGTGCCGATGATAACACCTAGCACTTGTGCGTGCTCTCAAGAACTTGAGCATTTCCACAATCATCAAGGTTTTACCAACATCCGTGTCAAGGATCCTGGCAACACAACTTGCTACCATGATGAATGATGATGGATGATGCAGATGCAAAGGAAGATAACACTTTCTCAGATTTCACCCTTGGCGGGGCCAAGGAAATAAAATCTGGATGATCGACCGAGAGATATTTAGCACTCCGCTTCTAATGTTCTCCTTGATGTACTAGCGTATCCCATTCCTTGAAATGGTCTGGTATCTAGAACATCAGGTAAAGGTCGTACTTCGGAAACACTAAAATCATAAGGCATAGCTAGGGGGTAAATCCTACGAAGTCCTTATGGGGAGGTGGCCAACTTCCTCAAACAAGATACTATAATAATAGGTCTACCGGATGGGTGTGTTGGCCACGACATCCACTTTACCGGTTATAGAGGGACCAATATTGTAGTTCTTGGGAAACATTCCAACCATCATATCTGCCTGAGATTCAGATCCGGTTGGTGTCAGAATATTCTAGACTCATCGAGTCTAGGAAGAGAAATGAAAGTTTGCAACACAAATCGACGAGATGACGTTGCGGGATTCTCGGGAAATGAACTATGATAGCAAGCTCCAAAACATGAGCTGGTTCTGCTACACACATGTGAACACGTTGTCCCAGACAAACATTATCACATGGTAGTCTTACAATAAAACACTACCGAGTTCAGGTGGGGAACCATCATTAATGACATCGAAGTCTCCACGCGTGGAAGTCCAAAGAGTTCACCTTGGACAGACTCCTTTATCTTTGAACAACTCAATCAGTGGCTTGGTGTACTAGGATATACATATGGAATGAAGATGATCAGTCTAACATACCACAGCATTCTTTGCACGTGCATGACTGACTTGGGATGATTCCAGAGGAGGTAAAACAAGCCTTCTCAAATTCATGGCGGCAACTTGCATCAAGTGCACATGAATTAGAGGGACTCACTTCTTTTGTCCAAACATATGCTTCACGAACGAGTCATGAAGATAATGCTTACACAAGTTTCCAACACTAGCTTAACGTTCAACAAAATCATGGAGGAGATAAGGATGTTGTCAATGGGCTCAACAACAACTCATCCAGGTTTCCATATTAGTGGAATTCCACAATTATGTGAACAAGGTGATAGCATTGGTCAGACCCGAAAGATATAATGGTGTATGCTCGAGGAACAACCACGAGTAAGACAACATTACGAATATCGTTGGTTCTGATTTGATTTGACGATAGCCCATACTCAAATCAAAGGTTTGGGTAAGATAATAGATCCAACAATTGATCACGAGGATCAACCAATAAAGATATCATCTTTCTTCAACACACACACAAAAAATATCCCTTAAAATGACTAAGCCAGACAATCTTTTATCTTCCAACTCTCCAAGTTGTTGTTTGGCTTAACCAACTAGCTCAGGGGTATCCAACACAGATTTTTGGAGAAGGGGGTGGTTTACAGGAATAAACCAACTTGTTCACGAACTCAACATAGCGGTCAGGTGACGACCTGGTGATACTTCCGAGAAGATATTCAGAAAATCACGAACCACCGGTATGTTACTAAGCTTGAGAACAATCTTGCTTTTTAGGGCAAGACGATATGATCAACAGAGCAAGGTATTGACACAATCCTAACTCATTGATCAGAGGGTGCACCAGAAATAAGGACTAGGTAACACAATCAACCTTAGGGTGACGATTCGATAATCAACACGCTAAGAATGAGGTTATTGTCCATTTAACTACCAAGCAACGGAGTTGCTAGCAGTATTGATTTCACACATCACGATTCACTTGTCGGCATTCCGGTTCAACAACACGGGGACCGAGAAATGAATAATGATGGCGAGAAGTATCACTGCACCAAGAATTCATAAGATGATGTGTAATTCCTATGACTTTCTTGACATAAAGAGGGTAATACTTCAGGGTAGAACAGAACAAAAACTGGATTAGTATTTGATCTGCGGAGTATGACTACTTTGACCCAATCCTAGACATGGATGAGGTACTGGAGTTCATTTCTCCTAGTCATTCTGGGATAGAATGGCTTGACGGAACACAAGAATAATAGGCATCGATGAACGAATGCACGCATACTCTTGACTATCAAATGATAGACGAGGGTCAGAAGACAACTAAGAGGGACAACTCAAAGAACATATAATTTTCTGAGTTGTGGATGCATAGATTAGTATGTCGAACCAAGTTTAACATGTTTCTTCCGGATAACCCATGCAGAGAGGTAGGACTGGCAGAGTCACGATTTATGAATGGAGATCTCCTCAAGAGTACTCTAATTGTGATCTTTTGATCCAATAAACATCTGCCATAAGCGGTTCATAGTATTTGGAAGAAGGAAATACCACGGACCTCGAGGACTATCGTAAAGGTTACTAATACCTTAAAGGAACTAGCAAATACGAACAACATGAAGTAGGGTGAATCTTGGGTTCAAAACCCAGAAGTAGAATGCCTACTAACTAGGTGGCATCACGGGATGCTTTCGAGAATGATGGCCAGAATCATCACACTGGGACACAAATCATGGCTAAATTACTAGATGATCCCCTAAGACACCTAGGGTCATAATACTAGCTCCAACATATATGTCAAGGCAATAAAGTACCTCAACTCACTAATTTGTGTGATTAATCTGACCAAAGGCACATCGGAAACAGGAGGAAGGGATTTGCAAATGCATCCGACTATTTAGAAACCTGGGATGACTCGGACAGCATAACGACTGTAAATGCTCAGAAAAGATTTGAGATATTCACAAAAATGGTGGCATAACCACTCAGAAGCACAATATCAAGGTTTCGAGATCAACAGTTAACGTACGGAAGTAGTAGAAACTGAATAGAGGCTTAAATCCAACAATTCTATGTCTACGGATTAGTAACACGTGATCCTGATAGAAAGAAGAGATAGCCTAGTTCTTTAACCCCGTAGAAACAATAAGATGACTCAGATCAGAAGGGCATGAGGTATAAGGAGTAAAAAGAGCCTTACGTTCCATCCCACAATCAATTCCCTTACATAACTAAAGCATTTCTAGACTCGACTTCGACCAGTTTGGCTTGGTAATCCTACAGGCAGTCAAGCTCTGATACCAACGCTGTCAGGACCCCGACTCAATGCCACATCGATCTAGCATGTAACACCTCATATCACTTTGCAGCCTCACGCACGGTATTCCCACGGGTGTCGCCCTACCTTTTCCCGGGACCGTTTGCGCCTTTTGGCACACGTATATGATAGTGTCGCTAGCATCCATATGATAAGGAGTCCGGGCTGACATGGCTAGTCGTAAACCCAAAGTGGCACAAACTTACAGGGACAGGCATCCATGACCCAGCATCGAACGTGTCGGTCATCAGCGAGTGAATCCAGGCTGTAGCACTGGGCTAGCAGGACTCCGGTGAACCGGGCTGTAGCGGGCTAACAGGACTCCGGTATTCATCGCGTGACATTTCCCCGAAGGGACAGACACAGGAACGAAGAAGGACACATGCCGGCCAGCCTAAGTGTTCCGGAGCAGTAGCAAGCTACCATGGCTCAGTGGAAGCACTAGGAGACATTTCCCGGTAAGAGAGGCTACTAAAGATAAACAACTAGATAGTCAGATCCCACACATACCAAGCATTTCAATATCATACACACAATATGCTCGATATGTGCAAATACAACATGGCATCACAACATGACTCTATGACTCAAGTATTTTAATCAATAGGCTTCGGGGAGCGAGATATTACAAACATGGGTCTCATGACCCAACAATCAGAGCATACAAGTCAAAGCACATGCGGAAGCTTAACATGTCTGAGTACAGACATCTAGAAATGAAAATGGCTGAGAAGCCTGACTATCTACCAGATCCTGCCGAGGGCACAAGATCACAGCTGAGGTAACAAGCTAAACATCGAAGACCACGCGGAACTACTAGCGAGACTAAAGTCTCTCTGCAAAAACATAAAATAGGCAAATGTGAGTACAAATGTACCCAGCAAGACTTACATCAGAACTAACTACATATGCATCATTATCAACAAAGGGGATGGTGGAGTTTAACTGCAGCAAGCCAGCTTTGACTCGGTGGCTAACCTAAACTATGACTGCAAGTAACTCTTTTGAGGTGGCGCACATGAGTCCACATATTCACCATATCAATACACCACTATGGACCCGCTCTCATCTCCCTACGAGAAGGCCATCCATAGCACTCACGCTTATCTTGCGTATTTTAGAGTATCCACTTTCACTTGTCTATGAACTGATATAAGCAACCCAGAAGTCCTTTACCGCGGACGCGGCTATTCAAATAGATTAGGTTAACCCAGCAGGGGTGTACTTCTTCACACACGCTCTCACCACTTACCGCCGTTTACACGACATGTACTCGGCAACCTTCAAGCGGAAGCCCAACGTGGGTGTCGGCCATGACCTACCTAAACACTCAAGTCTCAAGTCCAGGTTTATCGCCTATTCGGGTTCCATCCATGAGGAGATCCGGCCGGAGTTTCGCTCACAGCCCCAAACGATGTGAACAGGGTTCTCGAGACACCAAACGGGCGCCCGGTACACCGTGCCACGTGCCTACCGCATCACAGCCCACCCCTCAGGTCAGCGCTGCCCACGGCCTCCAGCAGGCTACAAACACCAGAAACTACTTGCAACTCCTGGACAGAGAACTAGGGTGAATAAGAAGCCGAGAGGGTCCATTGGTTTCGGGCCCAATGCATGGTAGTAGCTGAATCATGGATCACAAACACAGAACTCAGTTCCTAAGGATGGCTTCAATGAGACAACCCACCATGTACTCCTACATGGCCTCTCACCACTACCTTTACCAAATCGTATTCACACACTTAGCTCACACACAATAGGACATGTTCATACACCTCTGATTCATCCCTGATGAATCAGACCTGACTCAACTCTAAGCAGTAGCAGGCATGACAAACAAACATGAATGAGTAGGCACAACAGGGCTCAAACAACTCCTACTCATGCTAGTGGGTTTCATCTATTTA
Source organism: Triticum aestivum (assembly GCF_018294505.1). Classification (NCBI taxonomy): domain Eukaryota; kingdom Viridiplantae; phylum Streptophyta; class Magnoliopsida; order Poales; family Poaceae; genus Triticum; species Triticum aestivum. Next base: position 396,370,814 of record NC_057810.1, read on the forward strand.
CTGTGGAATGACAGGTCATGCAGAGAATAAAGGGGTTTAGCTACCGCAGCAAGTAACAGATGAATCGTTGTTGTCCTAATGCAGTAAAAGAGAGCAGGAGCGAGAGAGTGGGATTATATCGGAATGAACAAGGGGGTTTTGCTTGCCTGGCACTTCTGAAGATAGCATTGAGTCTTCATCAGTGTCAACGATCACATCGTCGGTACAACGTCTATCGAGGGGGAACAACACCGGCAAACACAGAAGAAACACGATCAATGCAATGCACAATATGATGCATGCTATGACATGGCAATATGAATGTGTTTTGGGCTAATGCACCTAGCTATGATTTAAATGAAGTTGGTTTGGATACATGATTCAAATTCCAACTCCATATATGGTTATTTAAATGCCCTTTATTTGTTTTGTCCAAAACAGAGGACAAACGTTGTTCAAACATGCATGAAAATGGTACAGATGGATTCCTTGAATTTTTCTGATAATTTTTCATATATAACTTATTTCCATTGGAGTTACGGTTGAATTTCTATGATTTATTGAAGTTTAGGGCATTTTCTGAAATTTCCTGAATAATAATAAATCCAGAAAATGATTTATGGCGTCAGCACCACGTCACTGTGACGTCAGCAGAGTCAACTGGGCGCCCCGGGTCAAACCTGACCCGTGGGGTCCATTGGTCAGTGAGACATACACTAAACCCGCGTTGACTCGGGCTTTGACCCGCTACGGGGCCCGCTGTCAGTGTCTGTTAGTGTGCTAATTGGGGGGATTAGCCGCTAATGGCAACGCCACGTCAGCAAGTGACGCCGGCCACCACGGCGACGGCGAGACCTCGCCGGAGTTGCTCGGGACAGTGCTACAGCCCGCGGCTGGCGCGCTGAGGGCACCAAGAGGGAGCCCGTGCTCCCACGCATCTAGGGGCGCACGCAGCTGGGCACGGGGAGGCCGGGGTCGATGGCGGCGACCACTTAGGCGGCGGCCGAAGCTCGGGGTTGGGGCGAGTTAGTGCTACTGTGTGCAAACGAGTGCGGTGAGAGGCTAGCGGAGCGCTACGCGATGCGGGGAGCGAGTTAGGCACGCCAGGGTGACCAAATGGTCACCGAAGCTACGCCGACGTTGAGCTCAGGCGGCGGCGCGTTTCGGCCATAAAGGGGGCAACGGCTACGGTGATCAAATGAAGCGGGGAAGAGGGGGAAAGGGTGGAGGAGCTCACAGCGATCACGAAGAGGGGCTCGGCTTGCTCGGGAACGACCGGGGTTCCACGAATTTGGGCGATGGTGACCGGCGGGTCCGAGGTAGGAGACGAGCCGGAGAGGATGTTCGGGGCTTCTGGAGGGGTGTGGCTCGGTGAGGAGGAGGAGGGGGTCGAGGCGGAGCCTTTGAGCGCATCGGCGAGGCTAGGGGTGGCCGGTGGCCACGGGTACGGCGACGATGACGGCGAGCTCCGCTCGGTGGTGTGCGCGAGAGGGGAGCAGAGGAGGGGATGGGGTCCAGGGGGAGAGAGGAGAGGTGCAGGGGGCGAGGGGGAGTGCGTGGCACTCGCAGGCAGGTCGGGGCAGCGGTGGGAAGCAGGAGGTGGCCGGGGCGCGTGGCCGCGCGCGCCGGGCGCGTGCCCGTCCTCCTGGCAGGGAGGAAGATGACAGGGGAGGCCCAGATGGGCTGGGCCGCACAGGAGCTGGGCTGGCTAGGCTACCAGGTGAGCGCCAGGTAAGATTTCTCTCCTCTCTCCTTTTCCTATTTCTGTTGTTTTTTTTAATATTGTTCTGTGTTGTTTTAGTTTAGTAAAATACTAAACCATTTTATAAAATCCTGAAAATAGTTATGTGGCTAGGACTAAAATATACCAAACCACATAAAATGTTCCAGTATTATTGGACATATATTATTTATATATCAAATATATATCCAATGGAAATAGTTATTGAATTAATTCAAAGGCCCAAAATAAATGTTTCAGTCACTCCAAAAATATTGGTTTGCATTTTATTCTTGCCAATATTTTTCAAAGCTGAAAAGGAACATTTCCTTGGAAACATTTGAAGCAATTTTTTAATGTTGATCATCTTCTTTTTTTTAATGATTTCTGAGGCTCTCCAATTCCCCAATTCAAATTTAAAGAAATTTAGACATGATGCATGGATGCAATGCCACTAGTTACAAGCAAGCTCTAGGGCTGTGACAGTAAGGCTTTGTCACAAATTCAACTCCATTTGCATAATAATATTTTGCAGGAAGTTTTGAGCGAGAAAACTGCCGCCGCTCTATGGTTAAAGCTGGAAGGGATTTGCATGACTAAAGATCTCACCAGCAAGATGCATCTGAAGCAAAAATTATTCCTGCACAGGTTACCCGAGGGAGGTAATGTTTTGAATCATATTTCAGAATTTAAAGAGATCATATCTGATCTAGCTGCAATGGAGGTTAAGTATGAAGAGGAAGATACTGCTTTAATGTTACTTTGTTCACTGCCAAGTTCTTATACCAATTTTAGAGACACCATATTATACAGTCGTGATACTCTCACACTTAATGAAGTTTATGAAGCTTTGAACTCTAAGGAGAAGATGAAATTAATGGTGCCTCATGATGATTCGAGTTCATCCCAAGCAGAGGGATTATCTGTTCGTGGCAGGACAACGGAGAAGAACTCCAATAATGGAAACAGAGGCAAAAGTAAAAACAGCTACAGGGGCCGGTCGCAATCCAGAGACAAGAAATATTGCAGGTATTGCAAGAGAGACGGGCATGACATCTCAGAGTGTTTCAAGCTGCAGAATAAAGAAAAGAAGAAAGGTAACAAAGAAGGTGAAAATTCTGCTAACATTGCTCATGATGATAGTTCCGATGATGCTCTTGTCGTTATTGCTGGATGTGCCGAGACAAATGATGAGTGGGTACTTGACACCGCATGAACTTTTCATATGTGTCCACATAGAGATTGGTTTAATGCTTTTGATTCCACTACTTCTGCTGGTTCCGCTTTGGATTTTGATAATTCATCATGCAAGATTGAAGGCATAGGTTCTATTAGAATCAAGATGTTTGATGGCATAATCAGAACTTTGAGAGATGTTTGGTATATTCCGAAGATGAAGAGAAATCTTATTTCTATGAGTGCCCTTGATGCAAAGGGATACAAGTATTCAGGTGGAGATAGTGTTTTGAAGGTCACCAAAGGCTCCCTTGTTGTGATGAAAGGTGACTTAAGTTCGACCAATGGTCTTTATTACCTTCGAGGTTCTACCGTTTCAGGTAACGCTACTCCAGTTGTTTCAACGAATTCTGATTGTGATGCTGCTAACCTTTGGCATATGCGTCTTGGACATATGAGTGAACTTGGTTTAGCAAAGTTAAATAAGAGAGGTCTTCTTGATGGATATGAACCTGGTAAACTGAAATTTTGTGAGCATTGTATCTTCGGCAAGCACAAGAGGGTGAAGTTCAACACTTCAACTCATACAACTGAAGGTATTCTTGATTATGTGCATTCTGATTTATGGGGACCATCTCGCAAGAAGTCATTAGGTGGTGCAAGTTACATGCTGACTATTATTGATGATTATTCGAGAAAAGTTTGGCCTTATTTCTTGAAGCATAAATATGAAGCATTCTCAGCATTTAAGGAGTGGAAGATTATGATTGAGAGACAAACTGAAAAGAAAGTAAAAATACTTCGCACTAATAATGGTATGGAATTCTGTTCTAAGCAATTTAAAAATTATTGCAAGTCTGAAGGCATTGTCAGACACTACATTGTTCCTTATACTCCTCAACAAAATGGCGTTGCTGAACATATGAACATGACCATTATTTCCAGAGCCCGTTGCATGTTGTCCAATGCGGGTTTGCATAGGCGTTTTTGGGCTGAGGCCACTTCCACTGCTTGTTATCTCATTAACCGTTCACCATCTATTGCACTTAATAAGAAAACTCCAATTGAGATATGGTCTGGTTCACCTGCTGATTATTCACAGTTGAGAGTTTTCGGTTGCACTGCTTATGCTCATGTTGATAATGGAAAGTTGGAGCGTAGGGCTGTTAAGTGCATCTTTCTTGGTTATAAGTCTGGCGTTAAAGGTTTTAAATTGTGGAATCCTCAAACCCAGAAGGTTGTTATTAGCAGAAATGTTATCTTTAATGAAACTGCTATGCTACATGATGTTTCATCTACTAATGTTGCTGTTGAGAGTGAACATCAGCCTACTATTCAGCAGCCTACTGTTCAGGTGGAGCATGTTATTGATTCAGGTGATACATCTGGTAATGAAATTGTTGATGCACACGATGAACCCGTCATTGATGATGAACATGTCACTCCTACTCCAAATCAGGATATTGTTCCACCCAGTTGGAATCTTGCACGTGACAGAGTTAGACGGGGTATTAATAAACCTGACAGGTTAATTGAAGAGTGCAATATTGTTTCTTTTGCTTTATCTGTTGCAGAAGAAATTGAAGGTAATTCTGAGCCTTCTTCATATTCTGAGGCTATTATTTCTAGTGATTGTAATGAGTGGATGACCTCTATGCATGATGAGATGGAATCACTTGAAAAGAATGGAACTTGGGATTTAGTAAAATTTCCTAGAGAGAAGAAACCTATTCGTTGCAAGTAGGTTTTCAAGAGGAAAGAAGGTGTTTCTCCTGATGATGAGACAAGATATAAAGCAAGGTTAGTTGCTAAAGGTTATAGCCAGATTCCAGGTATTGACTATGACAAAGTATTTTCTCCTGTTGTGAAGCATAGCTCTATTCGCACTTTACTCAGTATTGTTGCCATGCATGATCTTGAGCTTGAACAATTGGATGTTAAAACTGCATTCTTACATGGAGAATTAGAAGAGGATATTTATATGGAACAACCTGAAGGTTTTGTTATTCCTGGAAAAGAAAAGCTTGTCTGTAAGTTAAAGAAATCTCTTTATGGATTGAAGCAATCCCCTAGACAGTGGTACAAGAGATTTGACACCTTCATGCTCTCTCAAGGTTTCAAAAAGTCTAATTATGATAGTTGTGTTTATTTGAAAACTGTCAATGGTTCAACTATTTATTTGCTCCTTTATGTTGATGATATGCTTATTGCTGCAAAGAGTATGTCAGAGATTAATGAACTAAAGAAGCAATTGAGTAATGAATTTGAGATGAAGGATTTGGGTGCAGCAAAGAAAATACTTGGCATGGAAATATCTAGAGATAGACCATCTGGAAAAGTGTATCTCAGTCAGAAGGGATATATTGATAAAGTTCTTCATCGTTTTAATATGCATAATGCCAAGCCGGTGAGTACTCCGTTAGCTGCACACTTCAAATTATCATCAGCTTTATGTCCTAAATCAGATGCAGATATTGAGTACATGTCTAGAGTTCCCTATTCGAGTGCAGTTGGTTCACTTATGTATGCCATGGTTGGTTCTCGTCCGGATTTATTTATGCATTGAGTGTTGTTAGTAGATACATGGCTAATCCTAGAAAAGAGCATTGGAAAGCAGTTCAGTGGATTTTCATATACCTGCGTGGTACTTCTAATGCTTATTTACAGTTTGGAAAAACTAGAGATGGACTTGTTGGTTTTGTTGATTCTGATTTTGCTGGTGATTTGGATAAGAGAAGATCACTCACAGGTTATGTTTTCACCATTGGTGGTTGTGTTGTGAGTTGGAGAGAAACTTTGCAGTCTATTGTGGCTTGTTCCACTACTGATGTCGAGTATATGGCTATTTCTGAGCCATGCAAAGAAGCTATCTGGTTGAGAGGTTTGTACACTGAGCTTTGTGGAGATTCATCTTGCCCTACCATATTTTCTGATAGTCAAAGTGCCATATATCTTACAAAGAATCCAATGTATCATGAGAGGACAAAGCACATTGATGTCAGATTTCATTATATTCGAGGTGTTGTTGCTGAAGGCAATTTGAAGGTATGCAAGATAAGTACTCATGATAATCCTGCTGATATGATGACAAAGCCAGTTCCGACCAATAAGTTTGAGCTTTGCTCAGGCTTAGTTGGTATTTCTCACTAGTCCTATGGACTTTGGCGCACAAGGTGTTTATGCTGATTTGGATGGAGTTATCTACTTTCTTCGACTACTTGAGGGAATTTGGATCAAGGTGGAGATTGTTAAATTGTGATCCAAATTATACCATGTTGGACTAGACGTAATACAACCGGTGTGGGGCCTTTACATTGACGTTGACACGTACGAGTACAACTCGTTTACTTGTCCTCCAAGGACTCTCATGTATTGCCCTCTTATATACCCCATGTAGTCGCACTTCAGACGGTCTGTCGTCTCGTGCTTGTAATACTCCTTCTCATAGTGATTGCGCCTTCGTGCATCCGTGGTTTTCTCCCGCAAGGGTTTCCACGTAAAAATCCGTGTCTCTCTTTGTCTTGTTTATTTCTCGTTATTATCTAACAGATCCAACGTGTCTCCCATTATAAAGTTGAATGGGGTTTTCTCGGGATTATCAAAGTAGTACATAATATCTTTCACATAATGAGAATCGAGGGTTTTAGGAGTTACCCCATCTCCATGAGTAGCAAGTACACCTAATTTTTTTGGTATTTCATGTTCCATATCCATAACTAAAGATAGAGAACAACTAAGAACAGCAATTAAAAATTACTTAGTGATAAAGCAAACAAGCACACACCAGAATATTCACCCCACGCTATGACTCCCCGGCAACGGCGCCAGAAAAAGGTCTTGATGACCCGCAAGTATACGGGATAGTTGTAGACTCTTTGATAAGTAAGAGTGTTGAACCCAACGAGGAGCTAAAGGTAGAACAAATACTCTCTCAAGTCCTATCGGCCACTGATACTACTCTACGCACGCTTGACGTTCGCTTTACCTAGAATAAGTAAAAAACTAGAAGTACTTTGTAGGTGTTGTAGGATAGGTTTGCAAGATAATAAAGAGCACGTAAAAAAGCTAGGGGTTGTTTAGATGAAGATGCAATAAAGTAAATATAACGAGTGTGGATAAGTGGTGGTAGGAGTTGTGAAAGTGTCCCTAAGCAATTGACTATGTTACTAGACCGATAATCACTATTGTAATTCTATTTGAGGGAGAGGCATAAGCTAACATAATTTCTCTACTTGGATCATATGCACTTATGATTGGAACTCTAGCAAGCATCCGCAACTACTAAAGATTCATTAAGGTAAAACCCAACCATAGCATTAAAGTATCAAGTCCCCTTTATCCCATACGCAACAATCCCCTTACTCAGGTCTGTGCTTCTGTCACTCACGCCACCCACCATAAGCAAATCATAAACATATTGCAAACCCTACAGCGGGAATCCCTCATGCTTGCGCAAAACGGAGACCACCATAGGACAACACCAATAATAAAACACTGAACTCAAACCAATCATAGCAATTCATCAATCACCGATAGGACAACGAAAATCTACTCAGACATCATAGGATGGCAACACATCATTGGATAATAATATGAAGCATAAAGCACCATGTTCAAGTAGAGGGTACAGCGGGTTGCGGGAGAGTGGACCGCTGAATATAGATGGGGGAAGGTGATGGAGATGTTGGTGAAGATGATGGAGGTATTGGTGAAGATTGCGATGATGATGATGGCCCCCGGCGGTGTTCCGGCGTCACCGGAAGCAAGGGGGAGAGAGCCCCCCTTCTTCTTCTTCTTCCTTGACCTCCTCCCTAGATGGGAGAAGGGTTTACCCACTGGTCCTTGGCTCCCATGGCTTGGGAGGGGCGAGAGCCCCTCCGAGGTTGGATCTATCTCTTTGTTTCTGCGTTCTCAGATTCTACCCCTTCACCGTTTCTTTAATATCCGGAGATCCGTAACTCTGATTGGGGTTAATCTTTCGCCCAGATCTTTCTCGTAAAATTTGCTTTCTTCTGGCAAAAGAAGAGCGTCAACCGCCTTACGGGGGGCCCAAGAGAGTCCAGGGCACGCCCCCTATCTCCTGGCCCCCTCGGGCACCGTCTCGTGTTGATTTTACTTCCCAAAAATCTTAAATATTCCAAAATAATTCTCCGTCCGTTTTTATCCCGTTTGGACTCCGTTTGATATGGGGTTTCTGCGAAACATAAAACATGCAACAGACAGGAACTGGCACTGGGCACTGGATCAATATGTTAGTCCCAAAAATAGTATAAAAAGTTGCCAAAAGTATATGAAAGTTTAAGAATAATGGCATGGAACAATCAAAAATTATAGATACGACGGAGATGTATCAACCCCGAGCCGAGGCCCTTCTCGATCCACGAAGTTAGCCTCGTGGAAGGTTTGAACGTAAATTCGGGGGCCGCTGCCCAGCCGGCGCCACGTGGTTCGGTGATATAGAACCACTCTTTTTGCCAGATCTTGATTGTATCTATGAAGGTACCCTCCGGCCACTCGACCCAGGGAAGCTTGCTGATCATCGCCCCCCACCCCCCCACACACACACACACAGTCCGCCCGCTGGCCGTCGACAATCTTCGGCTTGACACTGAAGACCTTTAGTCACAAGCCTAAGTGTGGCTGGACCAGCAGAAAGGCCTCGCAAATAACAATGAAGGCCAAAATATGCAAGAAGGAGTTTGGGCCGAGATCATGAAAATCCAACCCGTAGGAGAACATCAACCCCCTGACAAATGGGTGGAGCGGAAAACCCAGCCCCCAAATGAAGTGGGGGATGAACACCACCCTTTCGCCTGGCTGGGGCGTGGGGATGACCTGGCCCTCCTCCGTAGCCCGGTGCATGACGTTGGCCGAGAGGTAGCCGGTGCACTTCAGCCCCTCGATGTCGTTGTTGGTGACGCTGGAGGCCTCCCACTTGATTTTCAAGCCATATGTCGGTGTCGAAACCGGAGGATCTCGGGTAGGGGGTCCCGAACTGTGCGTCTAAGGTCGATGGTAACAGGAGACGGGGGACACCATGTTTACCCACGTTTGGGCCCTCTCTATGGAGGTAATACCCTACTTCATGCTTGATTGATTTTTATTGAATATGAGTATTACAAGAGTTGATCTACCACGAGATCGTAATGGCTAAAACCCTAGAAGTCTAGCCTATACGATTATGATTTCCTCTATGGACTAAGCCCTTCGGTTTATATATACACCGGAGGGGACTAGGGTTGTACAAAGTAGGTTACATAGAAAGGAATCTACATATCCGAATACACCAAGCTTGTCATCCACGCAAAGGAGAGTCCCATCCGGACACGGGAAGTAGTCTTCTATCTTGTATCTTCATAGCCCATCAGTCCGGTACACGTTACATAGAACGGACGCCCGAGGACCCCTTAATCTAGGACTCCCTCAATAGCCCCTGAACCAGGCTTCAATGACGAGGTGTCCGGCGCGCAGATTGTCTTCGGCATTGCAAGGTGGGTTCCTTCTCTGAATACTCCAAAATAGTCTTTGAACACAAGAAACGTGTCCGGCTCTGCAAAAAAAATTCCACACACAACCGTAGAGAGTATAATAGTCAGCGAGTCTAATCCGCTGACAACTTTCCATAGCGTGACATCACGTCGCCGCCCGGCCTTTATTTCAAACCATTTTTTAGCCTGCCGCTTCATATTTCGAGATGTGGTTTCATTGGCACGTCTTATCAAAGCAGAGATCGTGTCCCCTTATTGCGGGATTCTTATCAACACGGGCGTGGGTAACCCAACCGTTCTATTGGCATGATTCCTTGGGAATAGGCGGGTTTTAAGGCATAGGAGGGGCGTTTGATATTCATCGCCTTTATAAAGGGGCTAAGACCCGTCTTTTCTCCTTCACGCCAATCATTTCCTCAACCTCTCCCACCTCGAGCTCCAGTGCCCAAGGTTCAATTTAATCGCTTCGCGCTTCCCGGTCATGTCCAGCCCTAGCTCTCAAGACCGGTGGATGGCTTCCTTTGTCATAGAGGAGGATATTGCGAAGCTCCGGGAGGCAAGATACCCGACCGCGGAAATCCCCACAGGCTTCCTGCTCAAGGGCAGGTTATTCCTACTCCCAGATCCGGTGAGAGGGTCGTATTCATCTCCCACTTCCTCCACGGGTTAGGGTTCGCTCTTCATCCCTTTGTGCGAGGGCTCATGTTTTATTATGGGCTGGATTTTCATGATCTAGCTCCGGACTCCTTTCTTCATGTCTCGCCGTTCATTATCACGTGTGAGGCCTTCCTCCGTATTCCCCCACACTTCGGCTTATGGCTCAAGACCTTCAATGTGAAGCCGAAGGTAGTCGACGGGAAACAGGCAAAGTGCGGTGGTGCTACGGTGAGCAAACTCGCCAATACTACTTGGCCAAAGGGCTCCTTCATAGAAAATTTTGACCTGTGGCAGCGGGAGTGGTTTTACATCACTGAACCCCATGGTACCAGGTGGGCAGCTACACCTGCGTTCCGATCTGGCCCTCCGTTGCAGCTTGCATCATGGATTAACAAGGGGCTGGATTGGGGATCTGTTGATGAAGTGCAGACACTGCAAAGCCGCATTCAGAGCCTCATTGAAAAGGACACCGGTCTCATCAACGTAATCCAAGTAATGCTAGTCCGCCGGGTCCTACCGTGCCAGCGACGACCTCTCCGAATGTGGGAGTTCAATCCAGAAGGACCACTAACCCTTCAGCACTTCTCTAGCACGACACTTAGAGGAATGTGGAAATTATTCTTCAGGACACGAAAACAGTGGCCGGATACAACAGAAGACATCGGCCTTGACTGCAATCATCCGGATACCTCGATAAGCACTTGACTTCCAAACACAGTTTAGCCAAATTCCTCATAACAATATACTGAGAAAATCATGCTTGGCCAGGGCTGGATAAAGAAGGCGGAGAGAATTAGGTCTTCGGCCCCTCTTCCTGAAGATTCAGCTGATTCGGTGTTAACAAGGATGCTGGCTCTGGCACCATATCAAGTGCCGGCGAGGGAAGACAAGGAGGAGAGCAAGATGGCCCAAGGTGGCCCCTATTCTAGAGGCACACCAGGCACCTTGTTCGGGGAGATTGAAACTCCCTATTCCAAAGATGGAAAGGAAGGAAAAACTAACATCCCTTCTCCTCATGGGAAGAAGAGGACCGCCTCCGAAGACTTGAAGATAAAGGCTTCTAAGCGGGGGAAGATATCCCTGTCAAGGGGTTCTAGTTCGAGAGGTGACGTTGACACGCAGTCCCTCCGTAAAGATAGGCCCTTAGCTCAATCGTAAGTGACCAAGGGTGTTTTAAACATATCCCGTTCTTTCCTGGTTGCAAGGGTAACATTTAAAATATATGTTTGCAGTCCGGCATGCAACCTTCCTCAACAGTCCTCCTCCTCGGGGGATCTTCTTCCAGAGAGGATGGAGAGCGATACGCCTCCATAGATCTCCCCACCCGATAAGGCAGACGACGCCGAGGTGTCGTCCCGAGGATCTATCCCGATCAGCAAGCGGTGCAAGGGATAGTGAAGACTGGGCCCAAAGGCGACACTTCGTCCGTCCAGGGTCCGGGGTGTGCGGCCCCTACGGGGACCAACAATAAAGGCCCCGGACTATCCAATTTCCGAGGGACAGCGCAATCTGCTCCGGATCCGGAGGCGCCGGATACATTGATGGACACATTGCGACATGCGTCCGTCTTAGAGGAACATCGTACCTTGATGGGTACAGTGGTTGATAGGGTTTGGTCCGTGAAAAGCAGATTGAATGAAGCCTTCACGAGCCGGCTAAGGGGCTTCGAGGTACGTAATGTAATATTTCTAATTGTGTTATAAACGCAAAATGCACCTGTGTATAGATAGTAGCCCCTGAGACTCTGGTTGGCGTACAAAGGGAGGCGATCAGAGGATCAAGAAAGATATGCCCAGGAAATGATCTGACTAATTGAAACACATGTTGTTACATCTGTGGCGACTGCCCAAGCTACAGAGATTGCAGATCTGAAGCAGAAAGCTGATGTGGCGGATGATGACATCACACTTATTAACAGGCGTCTCGACGAGGCGCAAGGTATGTCTTTGGGGCACTATGATATGAGCATGACGCTGAGAATTGTATACTGAGATGCATAACTACAGATAGTGCCACCGCAGTTGAGACCCTTTGGGCTGAGCTTGCTCGTGCCAAGGAGCATGCCAGGATGAGTAATGCGGCTGCCGAAAAGGCAGCTACTGAATTAAAGGCCGAACAGGCTGCTCGGCACCAGTGTGAGGAGAGAATATCTACTATGCCACTCCAGCTAAAGGATGCCACTGGCCGATGCGACTTTCTTGAGAAAGATAACAAAACCAGAGCGGCTGATCTTGACAAGGCCTTACTAGAGGCGAGAGAAGCGCGGTCTGAGTCTAGAGTGGCTCGAGAGGAGATCCGACAAGCTGGGGAGATCACGACTGGTAAGCCCTTCTTATTGCAAACTAAATTCGGCGATCCAAAGTATGCCCCGCTTAATCAGATCTGGAGTTCTCCAGACGCATTTTTGGACCTGCCGAAGAGTGTCTCTGATGCGATGCAGTTTTTCCAAGTGCAAGAAGGACATGCAATAGAAAAGCTTTTCTGGTCGCAATTCAGCATGCCAAAGCGTCCACTGTTACTGAACGAACAGATGGCCCTGTGGGTTGAACTCCGCAAGCTATCTGGATCTGCCATGAAGGACGTCATAGTCCGGCTGTGGCCGAGTGAGCCAATTCCGAATAGTTATTTCGGTTTGGTGTGGTGACTTGTGGATGCGGTGCCGCATATCGATGATGTTAAGTGGTCAACGTGCATAGAAGGTGCACGGATGGCCCTTGCCTGTGTCAAGACGTACTGGGCGAAGATGAAGGTCACCGATGTTGCAGCAAAAAGTCCACCCGAGGGCAAGGACCATCACATGCCAGAACATTATTTTGAAGATGTCCTAGAGGGTGCCTGCTTGATAGAGGGTCAGTGCTTGAAAGATATTATGTTCGAGTGAAGTGTACTGAAATTTTTCAAAAACAATATTATGATATATTTAAGGCTATGTTTGTTATGCTTTTGCCTAAAAAGTTTTTGGTGCCTCCTGTGGGGCCGTTTTTTTTGTATAATCTGAAAGTTTGCCAGTCGTCGGCTTCTGCCCCCTCGCGTATAACGCAGGGGTGTTCAAAAAAGCACTTGATCACTCTTGACCCAACGTCTTGGTCCATAAAGGAGGTGTCAATGCAGCGAACCAGGCAATCAGACTATATGGCTTAACACTTTCACTTACCCATAGGAGTTTGATGGTGGGTGTCGGTGTCAAAACCGGCGGATCTCGGGTAGGGGGTCCCGAACTATACATCTAGGCGGATGGTAACAGGAGACGAGGGACACGATGTTTTACCCAGGTTCGGGCCCTCTTGATGGAGGTAAAACCCTACGTCCTTCTTGATTGATATTGATATTGTGGATGTTTACAAGAGTGGATCTACCACGAGATCAAGGAGGCTAAACCCTAGAAGCTAGCCTATGGTATGATTGTAATGGTTGTTGTTGTCCTACGGACTAGAGCCATCCGGTTTATATAGACACCGGAGAGGGCTAGGGTTACATAGAGTCGGTTACAATGGTAGGAGATCTACATATCCGTATCGCCAAGCTTGCCTTCCACGCCAAGGAAAGTCCCATCCGGACACAGGACGAAGTCTTCAATCTTGTATCTTCATAGTCTTGGAGTCCGGTCAATGATGATAGTCCGGCCGATGACAGTTCGGTTGATGATGGTAGTCCGGCTATCCAGACACCCCCTAATCCAGGACTCCCTCAGTAGCCCCTGAACCAGGCTTCAATGACGATAAGTCCAGCGCGTATATTGCTTGGCATTGCAAGGCGGGTTCCTCCTCCGAATGATAGAAGATTGTGAACACCAGGATAGTGTTCGGCTCTGCAAAATAAATTCCACATTCCATCGTAGAGAGAATAATATATACACAAGTTCAATCTGCTGACGTTTTTTGCGGCATGACGTCACGCCACTACCAAGCCATTACTTGAATAGTTTTTTACTCTACCACCTCAGCGCATTTTAGCGAAGCGGTTTCCTTGGCACGTCTTGTCGAAGCAGAGATCGTGTTCCCCCTTAATCCGGGATTCTCATCAATACGGACGTGGGTAACCCAACCGCGCCACTGATGGTGACGCTTGGGGGATAAGCGAGTTTTACCAGGCCGGTGGGGGACGCGTAGACTTCGCCCGCCCATATAAGGGATAAGGATTCACCTTTTCACCTACGCCTTTTTCCTCCTTTGCTTATCCGTCTCCGCGCACTCGAGCTCCAGCGCCCAAGCCCGCACATCTCGTCTCAACCTTCCCCAGTCATGTCCAGAGCGGGAGGCAAGTGGATGACCTCCTCTGTTACGGAGGAGCACATCGAAAGACTGCGCAGCGCCGGCTACCTGTCCGGCGACATCGTGCACCGGCTGCCCGACGAGGGGCAGCTCATCCCCACCCCCAGGCCCCATGAGAGGGTCGTTTTTCTTCCCCACTTCCTCCGCGGACTGGGTTTTCCACTTCACCCCTTTGTCCGGGGGCTCATGTCCTACTACGGCCTGGATTTCCATGATCTGGCGCCGAACTTCATCCTCAACATCTCGGCGTTTATCGTCGTGTGCGAGGCCTTCCTCTGCATTCAGCCCCACTTCGGCTTCTGGCTCAAGACCTTCAATGTCAAGCCGAAGGTAGTGAAGGGCACTCAAGCGGAGTGCAGAGGCGCCATGTTGGGCAAGATGCCCAATGTCCTTTGGTTTGAAGGGGCCTTCGTGGAATCCGTCAAGGGGTGGCAATCGGGGTGGTTCTATATCACCGAGCCGCGCGACCCTAAGTGGGCGGCTGCCCCCAAGTTCAGATCTGGTATCCCCATGCAGCTCACCTCCTAGAAAGAGAAGGGCTTGCTGTGGGGTAGTTCGGAGGAGTTGACGGGACTCCAAGCATGTATCCAGAAGCTGGTGAAGAAGCTCAGGCTGGTTAACGTGGTCCAGGTCATGCTCGTCCGCCGGATTCTCCCATGCCAAGAGTGGGCATTCAATCTGTGGGAGTTCAATCCGGAACAGCACCAGGCGCTGAGCAGGCTCTTGGACACGACGTACGAAGGCGCCTGGAGGGTGCTGTTTAAGGGCGCCGAAGCCCCCGCATCCGCGACTGAAGATCGCGGATTTCGCTCGCAGCAGATTATACCCCTTTACGGGACACTTGCTTTTCATAGTTTGACTCTATGCGGGTTTTAATTTCCCCTTTTCCTTTGACAGGACTAGATGAGGAAGGCGGAGCAGATTATCTGCCCGGCTCCCATGCCAGAAAACCTAGTAGATGCCCATCTAGCGAGGCTGCTGGTTCCGGCACCGCACGTGGTGCCGGAGAAGAAGGCCAAGAAGGAGGCCATGGGTGCTCGAAAGAGCTCCCGTTTTCAGGTGTCTAACGACTCCAGGGCAGACTCCTCCCCCGAAAACGAGGAGCAGAAAGAGGACTCTCTCCCAGAGGAGGGAGAGAGGAAGAGGAAGGCTTCCCCAACAGGGGAGGCCGAAGGGTCCAAGAGGGGAAGGACTATTCCCCCGGACAGCTCCACCAACATCAACGTTGGCGAGGAAGAATGGCCTTCAAGGGCCAGGCCTCCAGCGAGATCGTAAGTATCCGGATTCCTGAGTGATATATAATTTCCTTTTCTGTGTCACATAGTGTCATTCTGATGCCGCATGCTGCCTGTAGTCCGGCCAATGATGATCTCCCCGCTTCATCGAGCGGGTCATTGGCTCCGTCGGATGTAGACTCCATCCCGACCGCCTCCACCCCTCGCGACACCGAGGACGCCGAGGTGGGATCCCAAGAAGGGACCCATCAAGGGGAGGCTCCGGAGGCGCCACAAGGCATCCTCCCGGACTTTGCGCCGGACTCCATATCAGAACCCGCAGTGGTTCCGGAGTCCGGCCGGCGGCCCCTTCGCACGAAGGGCAAGACCATGACGCCGGCGGCTTCCGTCCAACCGGAGGCGCCGGACAATTTGTTGGAGGCGCTCCAGAGCGCTTCCATCAAGGAAGAACACCGCACTATTATGAGTGCGGTGATTCAGAAGGTACAGCTCGCCAAGAGCGGGCTGACCGAAGCCTGCAGTAGCCTTCTATCAGGCTTTGAGGTAAGAAGTTAAAAATATGCAATGTAATACCGCATAGACAGTAGCCCCTGATGCTCGGTTCGGTGTTCGAAAAGAAAAGCCGGACTGAGGATCTGAAAAAAAAAGATATACGCAGGGTTGCTAAAAAATTATGTCAATATGGGTTGCAGGCTGCGCTGCTGACCTCTGCCGCACTGACTGCGGAGGTCGGTGCTTTGAAGCAGGAGCTCGAGCGGTCCGAGCAAGAGCTCGGCCGCGCCAAGAAGCAGCTCCAGGACAAAGAAGGTGAGTAACACCACTTTGAACTTGTACCTTACAGAAAAGGATTTAGGTTGCAACAAAAAAATAACAAGGATAACATCGGTACTGCAGGGGCAATGAACGAGGTGGCGACCCTGAAGGAGGCCGTGTCCGCGGCCGAACGCAATGCGGCCGCGGAACGGGCAGAGCGAGAAAAGCAGGAGGCGCAGGTGGCAGTGGTTCGGCAAGAGCTCCAGGCTCTCATGGAAAAGCATGAGAGTTTGGAGCGTGACTCAAAGACTCGAGAGTCCGAGCTTGCCTCGGCTCTCGAAAGTGCCAAAACTGCCAAGGCCGATGCCCATAAGTCCCTTCAGGAGATTGAGTTGGTGAGGAAGATAGCGGCGGGTAAGGCATTTTTCATGCAAAGCAAGCATGTGAATGTAAATTACGTGTTACTTACCCGTATTCAGAGCTCTCCAGGGGCATTTGCAGATCTGCCTCGCAGTGTGTCTGATGCCGCCGTATTCTATCGAGCCGAGGAGGGGAGCTCAATGGAGAAGGTCTTCTGGTCTCAGTATGCTGAGGCCAGCCATCCGGTGCCCCCTAGCGACCAGCTGAAGCAGCTGGTCGAGCTCCACAAGGCGGCCGAGCAGGCCATGAAGGGCCTCATAGTCCGGCTGTGGCCTGGAGAGGCCATGCATGGGAGCTACTTCAGCCACGTGCGACGGTTGGTGGATGCGTGCCCCTGGGTGGAGGTTATCAAGCGCTCCGCCTGTATTGAAGGTGCTCGTCGGGCCCTTGCCCGTGCAAAGGTGCATTGGGGCAAGCTGGATGTGGAGAAGCTAATCACTGACGCGCCACCAGCGGGCAAGGAATATCGTACGCCCAAAATGTACTATAAGACTGTCCTGAAGGGTGCCCGCAAGATTGCGGATGAGTGCCCCAGGGATGTAATTATTGAGTAAATTCGCAATGTGTTATCTTGTGCGCTGAAAACTTTGTTCATATGCGCTAAGCAACGCTTGTTAATTTAAAATATTACCTTCTGTGTGGCCGTTTATTAAATCTGAGAGATGGCAAGTCGTCGGCTTCAGCCCCCATGCCACGAGTGCTGGGGTGTTCGGGATAAACTTGAGCACTCTTGTTCCCATTTTTGGGTCCATCTAGGGAGGCGCTCAACACAACGAACAAGGCAACCGGACTTATAGTGCTTGAACACTCTCACTTAGCCATAGAATTCTATAATTTTAAATTTCGGCGAAGCCCCTAGTATTTGGAAGACCGAATTAGGGGCTCTATACACGCCTTCGTCGGACATTATCCGGAACTTCGCTCGAAGCGGCGTAGGTCTTTAAGGACCCGAAAGGACCTCTCGAACAGCGACCAGTCTCTCGCTTTATCATGACAGTCAGTTTTAGCTTTCTCCACTGAGGCGTTAACCCGGCTCAACCGGGGCGCAATCGCAGTGGTTCTCCCAGTGCTACCTTAGCCGATAGAAGGGAACGTAAGGTGCCAAACATGGGAGCCGGGCAAACCCAACTATTGACCCAAGACATGATTCGGAGCCGATTCATATAATGCTATAAGTTCGGGGTGCCGCACTTGTGAAAGTGTTCGGACTTTATCACACCATAATGCGGGGAACATAAGCCCCTGGTGTATTTGGCCGTACCAAAATGTACGGATGCAACATGTCGTAAATGAACACATATATATAAGGTAATGCAATTATGGGCAAAAAGTGCTGCATTTTATTCGAGAAGATCTGCTATGAGTGCGGAATGATACAAATAGTGCGGAAAGCAAGGGATTGGACGAATTAAAGGCGTCTCCCTCCAGGGGTAGGCCGTGGAATGGTGTATTTAACAAATTTAATGCTCGTAATGGAGACCACCTGAGTGTTTGTCGCGGCCTTTGTCCCTCCCTGGCTGTTGCATCATGAGTTCGGCAGGTTCGCCGCCGGACAGAGTTCTGTATAAAAAAGAGAGAAATAAAAGATAAAAAGAGCGACACACTTGGGAGCCCCTGGTGTGGTCGAACCGCACTCTGGGTCTATTGTGGTTGTGCCTCTCCCCTTATGCCCATGGTATCTCCAGGGCGTAACTATGTACGCAGAAAGTTTGTCTTACAATTGTGCGAGGGCTGGGGTTGAGGCCGCATTGCTACGCGTGCTCGGAACGTGCCAGGTGGTCTTGGTTGATGTTGCTCCGGGCGCGTTTGGCCGTGTCAGACTCGAAAATTGCCTTAAAAGGCTGCTCTGTACTTCTGCCGCCAGAGCCGATGTATGTTCCTCCGTTCGGAGGGAGCGTTCTGTGTTTCCATTGACCGTGATGACTCCATGAGGGCCTGGCATCTTGAGCTTAAGGTATGCATAATGCGGCACTGCGTTGAATTTTGCGAACGCGGTTCGTCCGAGCAGAGCGTGATAGCCACTGCGGAATGGGACTATGTCGAAGATTAACTCCTCGCTTCGGAAATTATCTGGGGATCCGAAGACCACTTCCAGTGTGACTGAGCCTGTACAACTGGCCTCGACACCTGGTATGACGCCTTTGAAGGTTGTCTTTGTAGGTTTAATCCTTGAAGGGTCTATGCCCATCTTGCACACTTTATCCTGATAAAGCAGGTTCAGGCTACTGCCGCCGTCCATCAGGACTCTCATGAGGTGAAATCCATCGACGATTGGGTCTAAAACCAATGCGGCGAATCCGCCATGGCGGATACTGGTCGGATGGTCTCTTTGATCGAAAGTGATCGGACAAGAGGACCATGGGTTGAATTTCGGGGCGACTGGCTCCATCGTGTATACGTCCCTTAGTGCACGCTTCCGCCCCCTCTTGGGTATATGCATTGCGTATATCATGTTTACCGTCCGAACTTGAGGGGGGAATCCCTTCTGTCCTCTGTTGTTCGGCGGCCGGATCTCTTCCTCGTCATCGCTGTGTAGCCCCTTGTCACTGTTTTTGGCGATTAATTTGCCTGCCTGCTTGAATACCCAACAATCTCTGTTGGTGTGGTTAGCTGGCTTTTCGGGGGTTCCATGTATTTGACAGGAGCGGTCTAGTATTCGGTCCAAATTGGACGGGCCCGGAGTGGTTCTTTTGAATGGCTTCTTCCGTTGACCGTGCTTGGAGCCTCAGAATCCGGCGTTGACTGCCGTATCCTCATTGTTGTCGCCGTTAATGCGGCGTTTGTTTTTGTTTCGACGCAACCTGCCATTGCGGTCCTTGGTATCCGGACTGCCAGCGTTTTTGCTGAGGTTGTTGCTGTGAGCTAGCCAGCTATCCTCTCCCGCGTAGAAGCGGGTCATGAGTGATGTGAGGGCTGCCATGGATTTCGGCTTCTCCTGTCCTAGGTGCCGGGCCAGCCACTCGTCGCGGATGTTATGTTTAAAGGCAGCGAGGGCCTCTGCATCCGGACAGTCGACGATTTGATTTTTCTTTGTTAAGAACCGTGTCCAGAATTGCCTGGCCGATTCGTCTGGCTGCTGGATTATGTGGCTTAGGTCATCTGCGTCCGGTGGCCGCACATACGTGCCCTGGAAGTTGTCGAGGAATGCGGCTTCCAGGTCTTCCCAGCATCCAATTGACTCTGCGGGCAGGCTGTTAAGCCAATGCCGAGCTGGTCCTTTAAGCTTGAGCGGGAGATATTTGATGGCGTGAAGATCGTCGCCGCAGGCCATATGTATATGGAGGAGATAATCCTCAATCCAAACCGCGGGGTCTGTTGTGCCATCTTAGGATTCGATATTAACGGGTTTAAACCCTTCAGGGATTTGATGATCCATTACTTCGTCAGTGAAGCATAGTGGGTGTGCAGCGCCTCTGTATTGAGCAATATCGCGACGTAGCTCGAGAGAGCGTTGTCTGCTGTGTTCGGCCCGGCCGGAGTAGTTGTATCCGGCGCGACGGTATTCGTCGTGGGTCTTGGGGTGCCCACGTGATCCATAGATAGATCTGGATTGTCTTGGCTTGTCCTCCAATATATCCCGCAAGTCCGGCGCGTTCCCCCGTGGCTTCATGCTTTTTGAGCGATGCCGGGGTACGGTTTTGGTGGAGGGCTTGCACGCCTCTCTGTCGCGGCCACGAGGTGGTCGGTCTGCCATATTGTGCGCTGGTGATGTAGGTTTGTACGCTTCCTCCTCTAGTCGGGGGAGCAACTTGCGTTTTGGGTAACTTTTGGAGGGGCGTTCGAGTTCATGCTCTTCGGCCGCGAGGACCTCGGTCCATCTGTCGGCCAGTAGGTCTTGATCAGCTTGAAGCTGTTGCTGCTTTTTCTTTAGGCTGTTTGCCGTGGCCATTAGCCTGCGTTTGAAACGCTCTTGTTCGACGGGATCCTCACGCACGACGAATTCGTCGTCGTCGAGGCTTGCCTCGTCTCCGGAGGGAGGTAAGTAATTATCATCCTCGACCTCTTCGTCTGCCACCCTCTCGTGAGGGCTTGCTTCTGCCTCCTCCTGCGCTGGATCGTGCTGGAGGGGGTTGTCTTTGGCACTTTCCGGGGTGTTATTATCTCTTGTGCCGGAATCTCCATTCTTGCTATGGCGGGATTCAGAGCGGCGCCGCTAACGTCGGCGCTTGGGCTGTTTCTTTAAGGAATCGGCATCCGTTGCTTCTTCGCCGTCCCCATCTTTTGGGGTGTCCACCATATATATGTCGTATGACGAGGTGGTCTTCCAGTGTCCTGTAGGCACTGGTTCTTGATAGTCTCCGGCATCATCGTCCATACCGTCGATGTCTTCGGAGTCGTAGTCGAGTACGTCGGTTAGATCGTCAACGGTGGCTACGAAGTGGGTGGTGGGTGGGCTCTGAATCTCTTCGTCGTCCGCGTCCCAACCATCCTAGCCGTAGTTCGGCCAGGGCTCTCCGGATAGTGAGAGATGCTTTAGCAAATTTAAGATATCGCCGAAGGGTGAGTGCTGAAAGATGTCCGCAGCGGTGAATTCCATGATCGGCACCCAATCGGATTCGACTGGCAGGGGCGCAGGAGGTTCGGAGTCCGGCAGGGAGTCCGGCACCTCGGAGTCATGAGCTTTATGCGGGACAAGGTAAGTGTTCGGCTCCATCGCCGTAGAAGTTGCAGCTCCCGAGGAGGTGTCCAGCCATCCGTCCTCGATCTGAGCGATCGGCTCCGGACAATGGGTCGGAGCGGATTCGTGTGCGGCCTCCAAGGTGTTGTCCGGCGGCAGAGTTAGGTCGCGCCCATCGTGACAGCGTGGCACGCTCGTCTGTGGCTCAGGTCCATCGAAGATCAAGTCCCCGCGGATATCGGCCGTGAAGTTTAGGCTTCCAAACCTGACCTGACGGCCAGGGGCGTAGCTTTCGATCTGCTCCAGATGGCCAAGTGAGTTGGCCCGCAGTGTGAAGCCGCCGAATACGAAGATCTGTCCGGGGAGAAAAGTCTCACCCAGGACTGCGTCGTTGTCGATTGAAGAGGCCATCAAGCCTATCGGTGATGACATAGAGGAACTCTCAATGAAAGCACCAATGTCGGTGTCAAAACCGGCGGATCTCGGGTAGGGGGTCCCGAACTATACGTCTAGGCGGATGGTAACAGGAGACGAGGGACACGATGTTTTACCCAGGTTCGGGCCCTCTTGATGGAGGTAAAACCCTATGTCCTGCTTGATTGATATTGATATTGTGGATGTTTACAAGCGTGGATCTACCACGAGATCAAGGAGGCTAAACCCTAGAAGCTAGCCTATGGTATGATTGTAATGGTTGTTGTTGTCCTACGGACTAGAGCCATCCGGTTTATATAGACACCGGAGAGGGCTAGGGTTACATAGAGTCGGTTACAATGGTAGGAGATCTACATATCCGTATCGCCAAGCTTGCCTTCCACGCCAAGGAAAGTCCCATCCGGACACGGGACGAAGTCTTCAATCTTGTATCTTCATAGTCTTGGAGTCCGATCAATGATGATAGTCCGGCCGATGACAGTTCGGCTGATGATGGTAGTCCGGCTATCCGGGCACCCCCTAATCCAGGACTCCCTCAGTGGGTTTACAATATAGCCCCTGGTATGTACGCGGTTATCCGAATACGGTGTGTTTACATACGTGACCATAAGAATGGTCCTTCGTGTAATATGGTAGGAATCGCAAAGATTTCAGTGAGCCATCGAGTGGTTGACTAGCTCTGGCCGCATCATGACAGTTAGTTTTCGGCTTTCTCTACTGAGGTGCTCATCTGGACGAACCAGGACATAATCGCAGTAGTTCTCCCTTTACTACCTTAGTCGATAGAGCGGAACGTAAGGTAGTAAGCACAGGAGCCGGGCAACCCAACTATTGACCAAAGACATGATTCGGAGCTGATGCATATAAGGCCAAACTCGTGACACAGAACACTCCTATAGGTGTTTGGACTTCTCAACGTATACCGGGCCGAATACAGCCCTTGGTAATAGACCCTGGTGTCAAGGCACATGTGGCAATCTGACATGGGGAGAGAACGCAGGTGGCGAGAGAATAAAACTCCAAACACAATATGAACTAAGCTGCTTCTATAATATCCCTTTCTAGTATGGCAAGTCGTATACTTACAGATAATGCCGATAGCTTCCTCGGACATTTTACACGCCAAAAAAGTATAAAACAAAAAGAGATAAAAGGTTTACGCAGGGTCTTAATCTAAAAAGAAACCTTAGTGCGGGGCCCTGTTGCATGTCTGCGCCTTTTTCTCCTTTGTGATGTGTCCTTGAAGGTGGGAGTGTGATGGCCATCTGTAAAAAAAGGAAAAACCTGGAAAAAGGAATCCAGTGTGACCGTAAACAAAGCTGGTTCATTTATTGAACCTTGAAAGATAACTTTAGAATCCGAATAGGGTCGAGCCGGACTATGGACTATTTGTATGCAGTGTGCCCCCAGCATCGCCCAAGGAATTTTAAGGGTATACTTGTGTACACGAGGCATGTATGCTATCACCTTATAGGGCAGTCGATGGGGGTGTAACTGCTAATCGAGCTTGGGTTTATCTGAGCTGCCGCACTGAGGCGTATGCCGGACATGTTTAGCTGTGTCGTGGTCTTAACGACTGATGAGCTGTTCGGCTTGAATAGGCCGTTTTGGACTTCGGCTGCTAGGGTCGCGATGTCCTCCTCCGTACGAAGAGAGCGCTCCGTATTTCCATTGATCATAATGACGCCACGTGGTCCAGGCATTTTGAGCTTTAAATAAGCATAATGCGGGACTGCATTAAAGCGGGCGAAGGCCATTCTTCCGAGTAGTGCATGATAGCCACTTCAAACGGAGCTATGTCGAAGATTAGCTCTTCGCTTCAGAAGTTATCGCGAGAGCCGAATGTGACCTCCAATGTTAAAGAGCCCGTGCAGCGGGCTTCTACGCCTGGCATAACTCCTTTAAAGGTCGTGCTGCTTGGCTTGATACTTGACGGGTCTATCCCCATCTTGCGTACAGTGTCCTGATATATCAGATTGAGACTGTTGCCGCCGTCCATCAGGAATCGAGTAAGATGGTATCCATCGATTATTGGATCGAGCACTAGGGCGGCCGATCCCCCTTGATGGATACTAGTCGGATGATCCCTGCGATCGAAGGTGATCGGACAGGCCGACCATGGGTTGAATTTGGGGGTAACAGGCTCAACGGCATAGACGTCTCGGAGTGCATGTTTGTGCTCCCTCTTTGGGATATGAGTGACATAGATCATGTTCACTGTTTTGATCTCCGGTGGAAATTTCTTCTGTCCCCCCGTGTTCGGCTGGCGAGATTTAGCCTCGTCTTTGCTCCGAGGTCCCTTCCCCTTGTGTTCGGCGGTGAGTTTGCCGGCCTGCTTGAAGACCCAACAACTGCGGTTGGTATGGTTCGTAGGTTTAGCGGGGGTGCCATGGATCTGGCAGGGCCTGTCTAATATTTTGTCCAGGCTGGATGGCCCATCTTTGTTGCCTTTAAATTGTTTCTTCCACTGACCGGGTCTGGAGCCACTTAATCTGGCGTTTACTGCTGTATCATCTGGGCTTCCAGCATTGTTTCGACGTTTATTGTTGTTACATCGTGGCTTTCCATTGTTATCCCTGACTTCGGATGTGCCAGGGTCGCTGGTGCTGCTACGGGCAAACCAGTTGTCCTCACCCGCGCAAAAACGGGTCATGAGTGTAGTTAGGGCTGCCATTGTCCTTGGCTTTTCCTCGCCGAGGTGTCCAGCCATCCATTCATCCCGGACACTGTGCTTGAAGGCTGCTAAGGCTTCGGCATTCGGACAATCGACGATTTGGTTCTTCTTAGTGGGAAACCGATTCCAAAGCTTACGGGCTGATTCCCCGGGTTGTTGGATTATGTGACTTAGATCGTCAGCATCCGGGGGTTGGATATAGGTCCCTTGAAAATTGGCACGAAAAGCATCCTCAAGTTCTTCCCAACTTCCAATGGAGTTTTCTGGGAGGCTTTTCAGCCAGTGTCGAGCTGGTCCTTTCAGCTTGAGGGGTAAGTATTTGATGGCGTGGAGATCATCTCTGCGAGCCATGTGGATGTGAAGAATAAAGTCTTCTATCCAGATAGCAGGATCCGTCGTTCCATCATATGCCTTGATATTTACGGGTTTAAACCCTTCTGGAAATTCGTGATCCAGCACCTCATTGGTGAAGCACAGCGGGTGTGCGGCACCCCTATATTTGGTTACATCGTGGCGTGGGTCCAACGGTTGTAATGTTCGGCATCGGCTCCGAAATGGTATATGGCCGGCATGTTTGGCTTGATAACCACAGTCCCGCATGGGGGCACGGTCAATGGATCCGTAGATGGATCTGGTCTTGCCAGCCTTTATGTTTAGGTCCTAACGTAGGTCGTGTTTCTGGCCCTGCGCCACGGCCTCCCTTCCTTTACGGGGAGGGGGAGGGGGCTTGTGTACGCCATTGCTAGCCACTCTGTCTTGTCCACGAGGTGGTCGGTCCAGTTTGTCGGCGATATTGTTTTTTGGCGGTATGGGCGCAATAGCCTCGTCGTCGAATCTGGGCAGCAGTTTACGCTTAGGATAGCCCTTTGTTTGGCGATTACAACCATATTTTTCCTTAGTGTCTGGCACTTCGTTCCATCTATCATTGAGCGTATCCTGTGCGGTTTTAAGCTACTGTTTCTGCTTCTTCAGGCTCCATGCGGTGGCGATAAGCCTTTGATGGAGGCGCTCTTGTTCTAAGGGTTCTTCTGGGATGACGAATTCGTCATCGCCCAGGCTGACCTCCTCTTCGGAGACAGGTTGATAATTGCTATCTTCGGCATCGCTGTGGTCAGACAATGGCCCCGGACTATGTTCACCGTCCTCTCGCTCATCCTGCTCCATCACTGGATCTACGGGGTCCTCGGCTTGTTCCGGATTATCACCATCGTCAGTGACAATGTTGCTATCTTTCCTTTTGCCGGATCGAGATTGGCGCTTCTGACGTTGATGCTTGGGAGGTTCATTGACAGGCTTATCGTTATCGTTGCCGGCCTCTTTCTCTTTAAGTGTGTCCACCATATATACATCATATGAGGAGGTGGTTGCCCGGCGCCCTATAAGCGGTGGTTTTTGTGCCTGGTCCTCTCCGGCATCGTTGTCCATATCGTCGATGTCTTTGGAGCCGTAATCGAGCATGCCGGTTAAGTCTTCGACAGTGGCTATAAAGTGGGTGGTGGGTGGGAGGCGGAATTCTCTGTCATTAGCTTCCAATTCAAGCCGGATATAGTTCGGCTGAGAGTCTCCTGATAAGGAGAGGGATTTTAATGAGTTTAGCACATCGCCTAAAGGCGAGTGCCGAAAGATGTCCGCGGAGCTGAACTCAACAATCGGCGCCTGATCAGGTTCGATGGGCGCGGATGCACGCGGTTCGAAACTATAGCCAGAGATGAATCCGAGGTTCCGGTGACACATGCCCCGCTCGAGGTTGGATCTGTGGGCGGCTCTAACGCCGCTGAGTCTGCGGCATCTGTGGTGGGGTTGAGCTTCCCATCCTCGGACGGTGCAATCTGCTCTGGATCTAGGGCCAGAGCAGTCACAAGCGCTATCTCCTAAGCATGGTATGACGACAGATTTAGGTCATGTTCATCGTGGTGGCAGGGAGCGGCAGTCATGGGCTCGAATCCGTCGAAGATCAAGTCTCCGCGGATATCGGCCACGTAATTCAAGCTTCCGAACCTGACATGATGGGCAGGGGCGTAGGTGTCGATCTGCTCTAGATGGCCAAGTGAGTTTGCCCATAGTGCGAAGCCGCCGAATACGAAGATCTGTCTGGGGAGGAAAATCTCCCCCTGGACTGCATTGTTGTAGATGATTGATGGAGCCATCAAACCTTTTGGTGATGATGCAGCAGAACTCTCAATGAAAGCACCAATGTCAGTGTCGAAACCGGCGGATCTCGGGTAGGGGGTCCCGAGCTGTGCATCTAAGGTCGATGGTAACAGGAGACGGGGGACACGATGTTTACCCATGTTCGGGCCCTCTCTATGGAGGTAATACCCTACTTCCTGCTTGATTGATCTTGATGAATATGAGTATTACAAGAGTTAATATTCCACGAGATCGTAATGGCTAAAACCCTAGAAGTCTAGCCTATATGATTATGATTTCCTCTACGGACTAAGCCCTCCGGCTTATATAGCCATTGGAGGGCCGCTTAGCCAAGTTCGGCCATGTATTATCTGGATTATGTCCCGATTTCGACTTGTAAATATTGATTAGCCTTGAAGGGCAACCGCTCAAGTGTGAATAGTGCCCTCGCATGACAACTTTTGGCAAAAGGTCACAGACGGACACAAACACTGAACCGTTATGAAAACTCGATTCGCGATTCGAGGCAATTTCTCCATTGGCACGTCCATCAATAAGGAGATCGTGCCCCGTTTTTAAAGGATATGATCAATAATTTTGGTTATCCCACTCGCGCATAACGATACGATTATATCGGGAAGCAGCGAGGTATGCGGCGCAGTAAAGGGACTCTTGGTATTAGGAAGCTTATAAAAGGATAACATCTACTGTTTTCTCTGCTTGCTTTCCCCTTCCGCTCTTACCGTTTCTTTCTCAATCTTCTGAGCTCCAACGCCCCGACCCATTCTCCCTCAAGAATCCCCCCTAGCCACTTCTTCAATCCGGCCATGGCTAGATATGGTGAGGGAGTCCTGGATTAAGGGGTCCTCGGGCGTCTGGTCTATGTAACGTGTGCCGGACTGATGGGCTATGAAGATACAAGATAGTCCTGAACTAAGGGGTCCTCGGGACGTTGGCCTATCTCTTATGGGTCGGGCAGGTGGGCCGCTCTGCAACTACTAGAAGGCCAAGCTATAAGGCAGCTCCATGTCCGAACAAGTAACCTTTGAAGCCTTGGTGTGTCCTCCAAGCCAGTATAGGAGAATCGGCATGTTTATCTCTTTATTATAACCACCCATGTGTAATCCTAGTATCCCTGGTGTCTATATAAACCAGGTGGTTAAGTCCGTAGAGGCTAGAAGAAGAATCATCATTCTACTCAGCTAGGGTTGGTTCATCTGATCTCATGGTAGATTGACTCTGTAACCATCATATACACTTCAATATAATCAAGCATGACATAGGGTTTTACCTCTTCAAGAGGGCCCGAACCTGGGCAAACATTGTCTCCTTCGTCTCATGTTCCCCATCGATCCAAGTTCCACAGCTCAGGACCCCTACCTGAGAACCGCAGATTTTGACACTGACAGTAGCCAAACAAGATCTCCTGGTTCAAACACAATATGCCTTCTACCCTTATCGCCAGCAAGTTTGTATTTAGCATTTATGCGCTCAATGTTTTCCTTTGTTAACTCATGCATTTTTAAAAACCAATTTGGCATGTTGTTTAGCATCAAGATTAAGCTTCTTCGAAGATGGAAGAGGCAACAAATCAATGTGCGCACGAGGTAGGAAACCATACACAATTTCAAAAGGGCACATTTTAATAGTAGAATGCAGTGAATGATTATAAGCAAATTTAATATGAGGCAAATATTCTTCCCACATTTTAATATTATTCTTCAAAATAACCCTAAGCATAGTAGATAGTGTTCCATTGACTACTTCAGTTTATCCATCAGTTTGAGGGTGACATGTAGCTCTGATACCACTTAATGGAGGCGAAGGTGTCCCGTCTTTCAATGAGATGATAACTATATTTTTGGTGGACTAGACTTTGACGATTCGACTACAACATACGAAGACATCGCGCCTTAGCAATCGCTAAACAAATTTTGAGAGATTATTGGCCATGCCAGAGTATGATCAACCTGACCACAAGGGCCTATTTTCCTGCAGGCAAACCAAGAACAAGCAAGAAATTGAGATTGTAATTATGGATATTACGAATTTAATAGGAAAGCTTTATTGATCAAAGTGGAGTTCTGAAATGTCTTGGTCTGCCCGTTGGACACAAACGAAGTACGCGTGCTGCAGTATGACAAACTTTAATCTAAATAATGCCCAAGTCCAAGAAGACGCCCTAAGGGCTATATTTATAGGGAGACAGAGGGGAATCTCGTCCACCCTTCGCAAGGTGGGACTAAATTATGTCCTAAGTCATTTTTCATATTAACTAGAAGGGTTGGTCGCGCTTTGCTGCACCATTGGTGTTGTTGGGTTTCTTCAAAAAATAATCACCCTGTTTTAAAATATAAGGTGTATTAATTTTTTGAAAAGTCAAACCTTTTAAGTTTGATCAAATTTGTAGAGAAATATATCAAAATCTGTAATATCAATTGGGTATTTTAAACTCATCATGAAATTAATTTACTTTTTTTATTTAATATTGTGGATGTCGATATTTTTGCTCTAAACTTAGTTAAAGTTAAAGAAATTTGACTTTCAACAAAATTAATATCCCTTATATTTTGGAACCAGTGAAATATTTAGTTTGGCGGGTCGGGGATATGATAGAGTGTATTTTATTTTTATAATGCGGTGATTTGATGAGCCTTTCATGGTCTGATTCTGTGTATCTGCCAACCAACCTATTTTATGTGGGAAAAAGTATGTATCAGTAGTTGCATGTACTATTATATTAGTGCTACAATATCACATGGTGGGGCTTCTTTTTTCTGGGTGATGGGAGGGTGAGCGGAATTGATATATTTTTATTGGCCAGTTGCTGCAGATTGATTTGAAAAATCGTTGGCCCGATCAAAATCATAAACCAAATCCAAAATTGAATATCTCAATTGAATAAAAGACCTTTAAAATTAGGAAACATTGTGAATTACAAAAACTGACTGGGAGAGCTTGAGAAAGTGTTGACCCGGTCAAAATCAATTAGCCATGTTCTAAATTGAATATCTTAATTAATTGTGGCCTTAAAAATCAGGAAGCATAGTGTATAGTATAAAAGAATTGAATGAGAAAGCTTTAAGAAATTGTTAACCCGATCAAAATCGGGTGACCCAATTCTAAGTGAAGACCTCAATTGAATGTGGACTCTTTAAAACTAGGCAGCTTAGTGTTATAGAGGATACTGCCTCTAAAAACAACCTATTAATAAGTGTGTTTCAAATACATGGGCTTGGTCCAAAATAAGGTGGCGCAACACCTATCTTAAACTATCAACAAAATTTATGAAAGACCGTCGTGTATATTTCATTCATGTGCTTATATGTCATCATGGTGGCTCCAAAGTGTTGAAATCTCCACTAAAAACTTCATTCTTGTTCTCGTTGCACGCGGCATATCCTTCATGCTTGACAATGCTTCAATGTTCATCCTTCTTGTCCATGCTGATTTGGTGACAAACAAGTTGCCTTTGGGTGGTCCGTGTTGTCAAGTTTGTATGTGGCGCATCCTCCCCAAGAAAAGCTTAGGGTTCCTTTGCCTCCCGCTGGCGCCGCCAATCCGCCTCGTCTTCAGTGGTCTTATGGCCATGGCTGCATGGTGGATCCCGGCCCTTGCTGGCAGGAGAGCTCCGTTTTTAGATGTTTCTTCAAGTTTTGTTAGGGTTTGTGTCCTGCTCAGGAAGACGAGACGATGGTGGCTACCTGAAGATGGAATAAGGTCTTCCCAGCCTAGCCCCCAATCCGGTGGTGTGTCTGAAGGAAATATGCCCTAGAGCTAATAATAAAGTTTTTATTTTATATTTCCTTATTCATGATAAAGGTTTATTATTCATGCTAGAATTGTATTGATTGGAAACTTAAATACATGTGTGAATACATAAACAAATACCGTGTCCCTAGTAAGCCTCTACTAGACTAGCTCATTGATTAAAGATGGTTAAGGTTTCCTAACCATGGACATGTGTTGTCATTTGATAACGGGATCACATCATTAGGAGAATGATACGATGGACAAGACCCATTCGTTAGCTTAGCATAATGATCATTCAGTTTTATTGCTATTGCTTTCTTCATGTCAAATACATATTCCTTCGACTATGAGATTATGCAACTCCTGGATATCGGAGGAATGCCTCGTGTGCTATCAAACATCACAACGTAACTAGTGATTATAAAGATGCTCTACAGGTATCTCCGAAGGTGTTTGTTGAGTTGGCATAGATCGAGATTAGGATTTGTCGCTTCGAGAATCGGAGAGGTATCTCTGGGCCCTCTTGGTAAGACACATCATAAGCTTGCAAGCAAACGACTAAGGAGTTAATCACGAGGTGATGTATTACGGAACGAGTAAAGAGACTTGCCAGTAATGAGATTGAACTAGGTAGGAAGATACCAATGATCGAATCTTGGGCAAGTAACATACAGATGGACAAAGAGAATAATGTATGTTGTCGTAACGGTTTGACCAATAAAGATCTTCGTAGAATATGTAGGAACCAATATGAGAATCTAGGTTCCAATATTGGTTATTTACCGGAGAGGTGTCTCGGTCATGTCTACATAGTTCTCGAACCCGTAGGGTTCGCACGCTTAACGTTCAATGACGATTTAGTATTATATGAGTTATGTGATTTGGTGACCGAATGTTGTTCGGAGTCCCGGATGATATCAAAAACATGACGAGGAGTCTCTAAATGGTCAAGACGTAAAGATCAATATATAGGGAGGTAGTATTGGGACACTTGAAGTGTTTCGGAGGGTACCGGGTACTTATCGGGTCTCCGGAAAGGAGTTTCGGGCACCCCCGGCAAAGATATGGGCCTTATAGGCCAAGTGAGGGAGCACACCAGCCCACAAGGGGCTGGTGCACCCATATATAGGCCAGCCCTATGAGGAGGATAAGGAAAGAGGGGAGGGCAAGGAAAGTGTGGATTAGGAATCCTACTTCCTTCCCTCTCCCCCCTCCCCCCCCCCATCGGTTATATATGGCAGGGGGTGCGCGGCTTGGGAGGGACTCCAAGTCGGATTCCTCCTACTTGGGCGCCTCCTATGGCCGCTCCTCCCTCCCTCCCTCCCACCTATATATATGAGGAGGGGGAGCCTAGCACATAACAGACAATTGCGTAGCCGTGTGCGGCGCCCCCTCCACCGTTTACACCCCCGATCATATTTTCGTAGTGCTTAGGAGAAGCCCTGCGGAGATCACTTCACCGTCACCATCACCATGCCATAGTGCTAACGGAACTCATCTACTACCTCGACGTCTTGCTAGATCAAGAAGGCAAGAGACATCACTGAGCTGAACGTGTGCAGAACACGGAGGTGTCGTGCGTTTGGTACTTGATCGGTTGACGTGAGAAGAAGTTCGACTACATCAACCACGTTGTGAAACGCTTCCGCTTATGGCCTACGAGGGTACGTAGACACACTCTCCCCCTAGTTGCTATGCATCTCCATGGAGAGATCATTGCGTGTGCGTAGAAATTTTTTGTTTTCCATGCAACGATTCCCAACAGTGGCATCAAGAGCCAGGTCTATGCGTAGATGATATGCACAAGTTGAACACAAAGTGTTGTGGGTGGTGATAGTCATACTTCTTACCACCAATGTCTTATTTTGATTCGACAGTATTGTGGGATGAAGCAGCCCGGACTAACCTTACATGTCCACGCACATGAGACCGGTTCCACCGACTGACATGCAACTAGTTTTGCATAAAGGTGGTTGGCGGCTGCCTATTTCTCCTACTTTAGTTGAATCAAAATTGACTACGGCCGGTCCTTGAAAAAGGTTAAAAACAGCAAACTTGATGAATCACCGTTGTGGTTTTTGCCGTGGGTAAGAACGGTTCTTGCTAGAAACCCGTAGCAGCCACGTAAAACTTGCAACAACAAAGTAGAGGACATCTAACTTGTTTTTGCAGGGTATGTTGTGATGTGATATGGTCAAGACATGATGTGATATACGTTATTGTATGAGATGATCATGTTTTGTAATTTATCGGCAACCGGCAGGAGCCTTATGGTTGTCTCTTAATTGTATGAAATGCAAACTCCATGTAATTGCTTTACTTTATCGCTATGAGTTAGCAATAGTTGTAGAAGCAATAGTTGGAGAGACGACCACGATGCAACAATGGAGATCAAGTATCGAGCCGGCGACGATGGAGATCATGACAATGCTTTGGAGATGGAGATCAATAGCACAAGATGATGATGGCCATATCATGTCACATATTTTGATTACATGTGATTTTATATTTTATGAATCTTATTTTGCTTAGAACGATGGTAGCATTATAAGATAATCCCTTAACTAAATTTCAAGGTATCAGTGTTCTCCCTGAGTGTGCACCATTGTGACAGTTCGTCGTGTTGAGACACCATGTGATGATCGGGTGTGATAGACTCTACGTTCACATACAAGGGGTGCAAGATAGTTTTGCACCTGCGGAATACTCGGGTTAAACTTGACGAGCCTACCATGTATAGACATGGCCTCGGAACACTAGAGACAGAAAGGTCGAACGTGAATCATATAGTAGATATGATCAACATAGAGATGTTCACCATTGATGACTACCCCATCTCACGTGATGATCGGACATGGGTTACTTGTTTGGATCATGTATCACTTAGATGACTTGAGGGATGTCTATTTAAGTGGGAGTTCAGTAGTAATTTGATTAATTGAACTTAATTTATCATGAACTTAGTCCTGATAGTATTTGCAAATTATGTTGTAGATCAATAGCTCGCGATGTAGCTCCCTGTTTATTTTTGATATGTTACTTGAGTAAACTAAGTTGAAAGATGATAGTAGCAATGATGCAGACTGGGTCCATGATCTGAGGATTATCCTCATTGCTGCACAGAAGAATTATATTCTTCATGCACCGCTAGGTGACAACCTATTTGAAAGTGCAACTAATCCCCGGGTGGTTTTCGTAATTCATAACAACATATAGCTCATTGAACTAATATCCATTCAAGATTAATGTTTCAGAAAGTTCAATGATTGGTATGGCATGGACTAGAGATGTGGACCCCTCAAAACATATTGGCAAAAGCTCAAGACTCTTCATTTTCAAGATCACATTGAGTCCATAGGAAAAGCCAATACTATTAAAATGGGACGAGGTGTTGCTTAATGGCTTGCTTGCTCAAAATTCTTAGTGATATGCACCAAAAGCCCTCAACCACTTTCTCATTTCCACATATGTCCTAAACCTAAAGTCAAACTCGGCCCCACCGATTTGATCTATCCGGTGCCACCGAGTTCACTTGACACAACCATAGCCAAAAACCCTAATCAGTTCGTTCTCTGTGATAGGGATCTCGATCTCACCGAGATGGGATCGAAACTCTCTATTTCCCTTCGTAACGTTTCGGTCTAACATAGATGGGCTATCGGTCCAACCGAGTTCGCAATGCAAACTCTCTGTTTCCTTTTCGTAACGTTTCGGTCTCACCGAAATGAGCGATCGGTCCCACCGAGTTTGCCTGACCAAGTCTCTGTTTTCTTATTACAGAAATCGGTCTCACCGAGTTCATGTGATCGGTCTCACCAAGATGAGGTTTTGCCCTAACCCTAGCGCATCAGTCTCACCGAGTTGGTATTGTCAGTCCCACCGAAAAGCCTAACGTTCACATTTTGAACCAGGTCGGTCCCACCGAGTTTGGTAAATTGTGTGTAAGGGTTAGATTTTGTGTGGAGGCTATATATACCCCTCCACCCCCTTATCCATTTGCGAGAGAGCCATCAGAATGGCCCTACACTTCCACTACTCATTTTCTAAGAGAGAACGACCTACTCATGTGTTGAGACTAAGACATTCCAGTCCAACCACATGAATCTTGATCTCAAGCCTTCCCCAGGTTGCTTTCCACTCAAATCATCTTTCCACCATATGCAAATCTGTGAGAGAGAGTTGAGTGGTTGGGAGACTATCATTTGAAGCACAAGAGCAAGGAGTTCATCATCAACACACCATCTATTACCTTTTGGAGAGTGGTGTCTCCTAGATTGGTTAGGTGTCACTTGGGAGCCTCCGTCAAGATTGTGGAGTTGAACCAAGGAGTTTGTAAGGGCAAGGAGATCGTCTACTTCGTGAAGATCTACCCTAGTGAGGCAAGTCCTTTGTGGGCGATGGCCATGGTGGGATAGACAAGGTTGCTTCTTTGTGGACCCTTCGTGGGTGGAGCCCTCCGTGGACTCGCGCAACCGTTACCCTTCGTGGGTTGAAGTCTCCATCAACATGGATCTACGATAATATAGCACCACCTATCAGAACCATGCCAAAAATCTCCGTGTCTACATTGTGTTTGCTCCCTCCAAACTCTTCCCCTTTACCTTCATATGCAATGATTTACATTTTGCTGCTATACTCCTAGAATTGCATGTGTAGGTTGATTGCTTGACTTTTGTTAAGTTGCTAAAATTTGCCAAGACTTAAAATTGGGAAAAGGCTAGATTTTTATTTGGTCAAGTAGTCTAATCACCCCCCTCTAGACATACTTTCGATCCTACAAGTGGTATCAGAGCTTTGGTCTCCATTTGCCTTGATTTCCATAGCTTTGGTGATCATAGCCTTGGTTTCAAAACCTAGGAGAGTATGGCATCTAGCAAGGGAAATTACCACCGTAGAGGTCCTTACTTTCATGCCACTAATTTTGCTAGTAGGAAGCATAAGATTAAAATGCATATTCTTGGACATAACCCCGTCGTTTGGGCTATTGTGTGTATTGGTTTGCAAGGTGAATTCTTCGATGGGAGAGAACCAAATTGCAAAGCAACTGCGGAAGAGTTGAAGATGCTACAATATAACGCTCAAGCTTGCAATATCCTCTTCAATGGATTGTGCCCCAAAGAATTCAACAAAATCAGCCGTCTTGAGAATCCAAAAGAAATTTGGGATACTTTGATTGATATGCATGAAGGTACCGAGTTCGTCAAGGAATCCAAGTTGGATGTGCTTCAAAGTCCGCTTGACAAGTTCAAAATGACGGATGGTGAAGGTGTCGCTCAAAAGTACTCTAGACTTGCTCTCATCACAAATGAGATTGTCGGCTTAGGATGTGAAGAGATGACTAACAGATTCATCATCAAGAAGATCCTAAGAGCCTTGGATGGAAAATATGATACCATGTGCACATTGATCCAAATGATGCCTCATTACAAAGATCTCAAGCCAACGGAAGTCATTGGAAGAATTGTTGCTCATGAGATGTCACTCAAGGATAAGGAAGAGCTTCACAACAAGTCTAGTGGTGCTTATAAAGCCTCATGTGATGCTCCTGCCACATCAAGTAAAAAACAAGTGTTCAATGAGGAATTGAGCTTAATGTTGAAGAACTTCAATAAATTCTACAAGAGTAGAAGCAAAGAGAGAAACTCCAAGTCAAGATCCTACCATGATAAAAGATCTTCTAGTCGTGATCGTAATTGCTACAATCATGGAAGACCCGGACACTATTCCAATGAGTGTACGGCTCCCTACAAAAGAAAAGAAGACTCACCTAAAAGGAGAAGTAGAAGATAGAATCACCTCCAAGAGAGAGAAGGAGTAGAGATGATCGTTATGAACGAAGAACCTCTCGCAGAAGCAAGGATTCAGAAAGGAAGGATAAATCATCAAGGAACTACACAAAACAAAGACATCAAGATCATGCTGGTGAATGGGTATCCGGTTCTGACTCCGACCACCACTCCGAGAGAAGCTATCACTCTGACCCCGAATATACTCAAGATGAAGGTGTTACCGGTCTTGCACTTGTGTCAACCAACTCCTACAATGTATTTGACTCACCAAATGAAGGAATTGTAAGATGCTTCATGGCTAAAAGCCCCAAGGTATCACACCCTAAGTTTATTGATTTCAATAGTGATGAAGATTATTTGCTAGGTGATGATGAGTTACTTGTTGACAATGCTAGTGATGAAAACTATGATGAAACTGTTATTAATCATGCTAATCAAGATGAAACGAATGACAATGATATGAAGGAGATTGAGCATCTAACTAAAGAACTAAACACTCTTAAGTTAGCTCATGAAACTACTTTAGAAGATCATCGAGAATTTTTAAAAACTCTGAGAAGCTACGCTTAGAGAGGCTCATCCTAAAGCAAGAGCATGGTTTCTTAAAAGCTATCAATGATGATCTTCGGAAGAAAAGTTCTTCTTACATTGCCAAGCGTTTACTCTTGTCCACTTACATGCCACAAGTAAAATCTAGCAACAAGAGTAAGAAAGATTCTTCTTCTAGTAGTAACAATAATCATGCTAAATCCAATATTGTTGCTTCTATTAGTTCTCTTGATTCCACTAATGATTCTCTTAGCCAAGTTACACTTGAGCAAGAAAATAGCTTATTGAAGGGAATTATAGAGAAATGTGTTTACAAGAACCTTGCCAAAAGTAAGCAATTTGAGGAAATTGTACACAAGCAAGGAAGGCATCGGAAGAATCAAGGTGTTGGTTTTGAACGAAAGGTTAATGCCAATGGAGTTGAGTGGGAAGAATATCAATACCCCAAGATGAAGTTGTTCCTCAACAAGAGAAGTATGATCATACTTCCTTCAAAGGGACACAACCTCAAGATGATCTTCCACCACAAGACCACAAGTTAAAAGGCAAGGACAAGCTTCAAGAGGAGATTGATGCATTTGAAGAAGCTCCAAAGGCCTTGGTTAAGTGGGTTCCCAAGACTACTTCAAGTTCTACCTCATCAAGTACATCTACAACCCCAAGTATTCCCATCAAGATGATGTGGATCCCAAAGAAGAAGAACTAAAGAGTTCTTCAGGGTGACTCCGCCAACATACTTCACTCATATTTATATTGGCAAGGACAAGTGCAATCAACTTCCACATCTTGCACTAGTTCAAGGAGTCACAAACCCTCTTGTTAGTAAGTCAAGGGACAAGGTAACCTAACACTTTCATGGACATCATCATGTGTTTACTTCACTCTATGTCTATGGATATCCTTGTTTGTTCCTTGTGGGACTAACCCATGTAGGTATTGAAAGTGCAACTCACTCCAATGGATTGCTCCAAATGATCTACATCAATATTGAGCATCCAAATCTTCAACATCTACATGAAGTCATCATCGACAAAACCCAAGTTTAGTTCATCCCTCTAAAAAGGGGATGTCACATCTAGGGGAGCTTTACCCTAAGAATTGAGCTAAAGCAACTCTAATGGTGTGAACACAACAATGCTTTATGTAAAAGTGGCAACCCTACTTGTGCTTAAACAATGAGTATGACCTATGATCAAATGTTCTCATTTGACTCCTAAGTCAATATACTCATATATACATGACCTAGTCATCGCCAATTGCTTGATAGATGCTAGAATATTTGTGCATGATTTGCCACATCTTTCATTTTCTATCTTATTGTGTGAGCATGTTGGTTGCATGATTTTCTTAATTCGAGGACATCCATTTGTTATTTTGATTGTTTGGCTTTTTCTTTTGCCAAATGGATGGACAATAATGCCTAAGTACTCACTCTAGCTATCTATGATTTTCTCGTCTCAAACTCTATTCATGCTATATCACAAAGTTTGATCAAGTCAGATTTGAACCCTCTGGGTGAGGAGCACTCGGAGCCACTGATTCGTCATAGACTTAAACTTCCAAAACCTCTTAATGCATTTCAGTGTGACCGATTCATCCATTTCGGTCATACCGAGTTTACTGTGTTGATCTAGGTTTCAATCTCGATGCAACCGATTTGAACTTTTCGGTCTCACCGAGTTTTTTTTGACTGGGTTCAGTCTCACCGAGTTGCAGCAACCGCTTTCAGTTCTGTATCTTGGTTCCACCGATTTGTTCAACTCGGTCACACCGACAGAGTCTGGATATATATACCCACGAGCCAAATATTGGAAATTTCTCCGAAACCCTTCACCCGCGCCTGTCCAGCTCTGCCGACTCAAGGTCTCCGGATCGTCTCCTCCGTCGCCAGCAACCTCCTGCCGCTGGTCTCCTCCGCCATCAATGGAATCTTCGTCGTCGTTGTCGCCGTAGTGAGTTCACCGCCGAGTTAGGGTGCGAACTCGACCCCTTTGTGCAATCTTTTCTTATGATTCTTTCACTAAGGTCAATGACATGATTCTTACCACGTTTGAGATACTTCTATCCAACAGAAAACTCCTTTAGATTAGTTTTGATTCGAAAACTTAGGGTTAGGTTTCCACCAAACTAGTTGGAGAATTTGGTCTCACCAATTTGGCCCAGGCCATTGCACTTGTGATTTTTGGTCTGACTGAAACTTACAAATTGGTGTGACCGAGTTCATTTCTCAGTGAAACCCTAGCAATCTCGGAGTCACCAAACTGTGTCTCGGTCTGAACTATTTCACTAGTTTAGACTCTAAAGTTGCTTCGGTGTCACCGAGTTGAACAAATCGGTAGCTCCGAAATGCTTTCTGTAGAAAACTAAAACTAAGTTTTTGACTCATTTGTTTTGCAAAATCTCTGCACTTTGTGATGCTCATCCACTCTGTCTCAACTACATCTATTCACAGGGTCAGCTTTCAGCTTTGCCATGTTAGATAATAGTGACAATCAGAACAGGTCTGAGGAACAGGTTCACATGAGTGAGGGCACTAGTCCCTCTGATAACAGCTATGATTATGGGAGCAAAAGTACTCCTAGCAACCCGCCTAAAGATGCAACCAGACAGAGGAAGAAGAGAACCTCTGATTCAGAAGATGAAGATTTTGTGGCTGATGAGGAGTGAGGGAGTCCTGGACTAGGGGGTGTCCGGATAGCCGAACTATCATCATCGGCCGGACTCCAAGACTATGAAGGTACAAGATTGAAAACTCCGTCCCGTGTCCGGATGGGACTTTCCTTGGCGTGGAAGGCAAGCTTGGAGATACGGATATGTAGATCTCCTACCATTGTAACCGACTCTGTGTAACCCTAGCCCTCTCCGGTGTCTATATAAACTGGAGGGTTTTAGTCCGTAGGACACAACAATAACAACAACAACAACAACAATCATGCCATAGGCTAGCTTCTAGGGTTTAGCCTCCTTGATCTCGTGGTAGATCCACTCTTGTACTACCCATATCATCAATATCAATCAAGCAGGAGTAGGGTTTTACCTCCATCGAGAGGGCCCGAACCTGGGTAAAAACATCGTGTCCCTTGTCTCCTGTTACCATCCGCCTAGACGCACAGTTCGGGACCCCCTACCCGAGATCCGCTGGTTTTGACACCGACATTGGTGCTTTCATTGAGAGTTCCTCTGTGCCGTTGCATATAGGCCCGATGGCTCCTTCGATCATCAACCACGACGCGGTCCAGGGTGAGACCTTTCTCCCCGGACAGATCTTCGTATTCGGCGGCTTTGCACTGCGGGCCAATTCGCTCGGCCATCTGGAGCATATTGAAAGCTATGCCCCTGGCCACCAGGTCAGATTCGGAAGTTTGAACTTCATGGCTGACATCCGCGGAGACTTGATCTTCGACGGATTCGAGCCACAGCCGAGTGTGCCGCACTGTCTCGATGGGCATGATTTAGCTCTGCTGTCGGACAGTGCCCTGGAGGCCGCACACGAGTCCGCTCCGACCTTTAATTCGAAGCCGACTGCATAGATCAAGGATGGGTGGCTAGACACCGCCTCGGGGGCTGCTACATCTATGGTAATGGAGCCAAATACCGACCTTGTCCCTTGTGAAGCTCGTGACTCCGAGGTGCTGGACTCCTCGTCGGACTCCGAACCTCCTGCGCCCCTACCAATCGAATCCGATTGGGCGCCGATCATGGAGTTCACCGCCGCGGACATCTTTCAGCACTCGCCTTTTGGCGATATCCTGAATTCGCTAAAGTATCTCTCGTTATCAGGAGAGCCCTGGCCGGGTCACGGTCAGGACGGTTGGGATGCGGACGACGAAGAAATTCAAAGCCCACCCACCACCCACTTTGTAGCCACTGTCGACGATCTAACCGACATGCTAGACTACGACTCCGAAGACATCGATGGTATGGACGACGATGCTGGATACGACCAAGAACCAGTGCCTACTGGGCACTGGAAAGCCACCTCGTCATATGACATATACATGGTGGACACCCCAAAGGATGGGAATGGCAATGGAACAGCGGAGGAGGATCCTTCCAAGAAACACCCTAAACACCGGCGTCAGCGGCGCCGCTCTAAATCCCGCCACAACAAGAATGGAGATTCCGGCACCAGAGACAATAACACCCCAGACAGTGTCAAATTCAACCCCCTCCAGCAAAATTCATCACAGGAGGACGAAGAAGCCAGCCCTCATGAGAGAGCGGCAGACGAAGAGGTAGAGGATGATAATTACATGCCTCCCTCGGGAGACGAGGCAAGCCTCGACGATGACGAATTCGTCGTGCCTGAGGATCCCGTCGAACAAGAGCGTTTTAAACGCAGCTTATGGCCACGGCAAACAGCCTCAAGAAAAAGCAGCAATAGCTTAGAGCTGATCAAAATCTGCTAGCCAGCAGATGGACCGAAGTCCTCGCGGCCGAAGAGCATGAACTCGAACGCCCCTCCAAAAGCTACCCCAAACGGAAGCTGCTCCCCCGATTAGAGGAGGAGGCATATAAACCTGCATCACCCACGCACAATACGGCTGACCGACCACCTCGTGGCCGTGACAGAGAGGCCTCTAGGCCCTCCACTAGAACCGTACCCCGGCATCGCTCGAAAAGTACAAAGCCACGGGAGAATGCGCCGGACTTGCGAGACATATTGGAGGATAAGGCAAGACAATCAAGATCGATCTACGGATCGCGTGGGCGCCCCATGATGCACGACGATGACCGTCGTGCCGGATACAGCAACTCCGGCCGGGCCGAACACAGTAGATAAAGATCGCTTCAGCTACGTCGTGATATAGCCCAATATAGAGGCGTCGCACACCCACTATGCTTCACAGATGAAGTAATGGATCATCAAATCCCCGAAGGTTTCAAACCCGTGAACATTGAATCCTACGATGGGACAAACAGACCCCGCGGTTTGGATCGAAGACTATCTCCTTCATATCCACATGGCCCGCGGTGACGATCTTCACGCCATCAAATATCTCCCACTCAAGCTTAAAGGACCAGCTCGACATTGGCTTAACAACTTTCCAGCAGAATCAATTGGGTGTTGGGAGGACCTAGAAGCCGCATTCGTTGACAACTTCCAGGGCACATATGTGGGACCACCAGACGCTGATGACCTAAGCCACATAATTCAGCAGCCAAACAAATCGGCCAGACAATTCTGGACACGGTTCTTAACAAAGAAAAATCAAATCGTCGACTGTCTGGATGCAGAGGCCCTTGCAACCTTCAAGCATAACATCCGTCACGAGTGGCTTGCCCAACACCTAGGACAGGAAAAGCCGAAATCCATGGCAGCCCTCACATCACTGATGACCCGCTTCTGCGCGGGAGAGGACAGCTGGCTAGCCCGCAGTAACAACCTCAGCAAAAATTCTGGCAGTCCGGATACCAAGGACCGCAATGGCAGGCCGCGTCGCAACAAGAGCAAACGCCACGTTAACGGCGATAACACTAAGGATACGACAGTCAACGCCGGATTTAGAGGCTCCAAACCCGGTCAGCGGAAAAAGGCATTCAAAAGAACTACTCCGGGTCCGTCCAATTTGGACCAAATACTCGACCGCTCTTGCCAGATACACGGCACCCCCGAAAAGCCAGCTAATCACACCAACAGGGATTGTTGGGTATTCAAGCAGGCAGGCAAGTTAATTGCCGAAAACAATGACAAGGGGCTGCATAGTGATGATGAGGAAGAAACCCGGCCGCCGAACAATAGAGGACAGAAGGGTTTCCCCTCACAAGTGCGGACGGTGAACATGATATACGCATCCCACATACCCAAAAGGGAGCGGAAGCGTGCACTCAGGGACGTATACGCGATGGAGCCAGTCGCCCCAAAGTTCAATCCATGGTCCTCTTGCCCGATCACTTTTGATCGAAGGGACCACCCCACCAGCATCCGCCATGGAGGATTCGCTGCATTGGTTTTAGACCCAATCGTCGATGGATTTCACCTCACCAGAGTCCTGATGGACGACGGCAGCAGCCTGAACCCGCTTTATCAGCATACAGTGTGCAAGATGGGCATAGACCCCTCAAGGATTAAACCCGCAAAGACGACCTTCAAAGGCGTCATACCAGGTGTAGAAGCCAATTGTACAGGCTCAGTTACACTGGAAGTGGTCTTCGGATCCCCGGATAATTTCCGAACCGAGGAGTTAATCTTCGACATAGTACCGTTCCGCAGCGGCTATCATGCTCTGCTCGGACGGACCGCGTTTGCAAAGTTCAACGTGGTGCCGCACTACGCATACCTCAAGCTCAAGATGCCAGGCCCTCGAGGAGTCATCACGGTCAATGGAAACACGGAACACTCTCTCCGAACGGAGGAACATACAGCGGCTCTCGCGGCAGAAGTATAGTGCAGCCTATTAAGGCAATTCTCGAGTCCGGCCGTTAAGCGACCGGACACGGCTAAACGCGCCCGGAGTAACCTACAACAAGACCACCTGGCACGTTTCGAGCACGCGTAGCAATGCGGCCCCAGCCCCAACCCTTGCAAAATTGTAAGACTGGTCCTTCGCGTACATCATTACGCTCCGGAGATACCATGGGCATAGGGGGAGGGGCACGACCACGACAGTCCCAGAGTGCGGCTCAACCACACCAGGGGCTCCCAAGTGTGTCATCTTTTCTTTTTTATTTTTCTTTTTTCTTACCCACAGGACTCCGTTCACCAGAGGCCCTGTCCGGCAGTAGACCTGCCGAACTCACGATGCAACAGCCAGGGAAGGAGAAAGGCTACGACGAGTATCCAGGTGGTCTCCATTACGAGCATTAAATCTGTTTTATACACCATTCCGCAGCCTACCCCTTGAGGGGGACATGTTTAATAGTCCCATACCTTGCTTACCGCACTATTTGTATCGTTCTGCATTCATGGCAGTACTTCTTGAATAAACAATGCATCGCTTTTTGCTTATAATTGCATTCCTTCCTTATACATATGTTCATTTATGACATGTTGCATCCGTACACTTCGGTACAGCCAAATACACCAGGGGCTTAAGTTCCCCATATTATGGTGTGATAAGTCCGAACACTTTCACAAGTGCGGCACCCCGAACTTATAGCATTATATGCATTGGCTCCGAATCATGTCTTGGGTCAATAGTTGGGTTTGCCCGGCTCCCATGTTTTGGTACCTTACGTTCCGTTGTATCAGCTAAGGTAGCACTAGGAGAACCACTGCGATTGCGCCCCAGTTGAGCTGGGCGAGCGCCTCAGTGGAGAAAGCTAAAACTGACCGTCATGATGAGGCGAGAGCCGGTCGCTGTTCGAGAGGTTTTTTCGAGTCCCTAAAGACTTATGCCGCTTAGAGCGAGGAACTGGCTTTGTCCGGTCCAGGCGTGGATAGCGCCCCGAATTCGGCCTTCCGAACACTAGGGGCTTCGCCGAAATTTAAAATTATAGAATTCTATGGCTAAGTGAGAGTGTTCAAGCATTATAAGTCCGGTTGCCTTGTTCGTTGTGTTGAGCGCCTCCCTAGACGGACCCAAAAATGGGAACAAGAGCGCTCAAGTTTTATCCCGAACACCCCAGCACTCGTGGCATGGGGGCTGAAGCCGACGACTTGCCATCTCTCGGATTTGATAAATGGCCGCACAGAAGGTAATATTTTAAATTAACAAGCGTTGCTTAGCGCATATGAACAAAGTTTTCAGGCGCACAGGATAACAAAATGTGAGTCTAGTCAAATATTACATCTTTGGAGCACTCACCCGCAATCATGCGGGCACCCTTCAGGACACCCTTATAATACATCTCGGGTGTATGATACTCCTTGCTCGGCGGTGGCGCATCGGTCACAAGCTTCTCAGCATCCATCCTGCCCCAGTGCACTTTAGCACGGGCACCTTCAATGCAGGCGGAATGCTTGATGACTTCAACCCAGGGACACGCATCCACCAGCCGCCGCACCAGGCCGAAGTAGCTCCCAGGCA
This sequence comes from Triticum aestivum, assembly GCF_018294505.1. Classification (NCBI taxonomy): domain Eukaryota; kingdom Viridiplantae; phylum Streptophyta; class Magnoliopsida; order Poales; family Poaceae; genus Triticum; species Triticum aestivum. The sequence continues at coordinate 396,415,431 of NC_057810.1, forward strand.
TGGCCTCCTTGGGCCACAGCCGAACTATGAGGCCCTTCATGGCCTGTTCAGCCACCTTGTGGAGCTCGACCAGCTGCTTCAGCTGGTCGCTAAGGGGCACCGGATGTCCGGCCTCAGCATACTGAGACCAGAATACCTTCTCCATCGAGCTCCCCTCCTCGGCTCTGTAGAAAGCGGCAGCATCGGACATGTTGTGAGGAAGATCTGCGAACGCTCCTGGAGAGCTCCGAATTCGGGTAAGTAACAGGTAATTTACTTTGACATGCTTGCTTTGCATGAAGAATGCCTTACCCGCCGCTATTTTCTTCACATCCTCGATTTCCTGGAGGGCCTTATGGGCATCGGCCTTAGCGGCCTTGGCACTCTCAACAGCCGGCGCAAGCTCGGACTCTCGAGTCTTCGAGTCACGCTCCAAACTCTCGTGCTTTTCCACGAGAGCCCGGAGCTCTTGTTGTACCTCCGCCACCCGCGCCTCCTGCTTCTCTCGCTCGGCTCGTTCCGCGGCCGCATTGCGTTCGGCCGCGGACACCGCCTCCTTCAGGGTGGCCACCTCGTTCGTGGCCCCTGGAGTACCCACGTTATCCTTGTTATTTCTCTTGCAACCAAATCCTTTTCTGTAAGGTACAACTTTAATAAGGTGTTACTCACCTTCCTTGTCCTCGAGCTGCTTCTTGGCACGGCCGAGCTTGCTCTCGGACCGCTCGAGGCTCTGCTTCAAGGTATTGACCTCCGCAATCAGTGCGGCAGAGGTCAGCAGCGCAGCCTGCATTCCCATATTGACATATTTTTGTTAAGACTCATGTGTATATCTTTTTAGATCCTCAGTCCGGCCTTTCTTTCCGAACACCGAACCGAGCATCAGGGGCTACTGTCTATGCGGTATTATATTACATATCTTAAAATTTTTACCTCAAAGCCTGTTAGAAGGCTTCTGCAGGCTTCGGTCAGCCCGCTCTTGGCGAGCTGAACCTTCTGAATCACCGCACTCATGATAGTGCGGTGTTCTTCTTCGATGGAAGCGCCATTGAGCGCCTCCAGCAATTTATCTGGCGCCTCTGGTTGGATGGAGGCCGCCGGTGTCACAGTCTTGCCCTTCTTACGAAGGGGCCGCCCGTCGGACTCCGGAACCACTACAGGTTCTGGTGCGGAGTCCGGTACAAAGTCCCTGGTGGGTCCCTTCCCGGGGCCTCCTCCTCCTGGTGGGTCCCTTCCCGGGATCCCACCTCAGCGTCGTCAGCATCACGGGGGTGGAGGCGGTCGGAAGAGAATCCATATCCGACGTACCCAAGGACCCACTCGACGAAGCGAGAAGATCGTCCTTGGGCGTACTACAGGGTTGTATGCGGCATTAGAAAGACACCATGCGACAAAAAGAAAAATTATCAATCATCTAGGAGTCCGGATACTTACGATCTCGCCAGGGGCTTGGCCCTTGAGGGCCACTCCCCATTGTCGTCGTCGATGTTGGCAGAACAGTCCGGGGGAAGGGTCCTTCCCTTCTTGGACCCTTCGGCCTCCCCCATTGGGAAGGCCTTCCTCTTCTTCTCTCCCTCCGTTGGGGGAGAGGCCTCTTTCTCCTCCTCCTCGTCCTCGTGGGAGGAGTCCGCCTCGGAGTCATCGGACGATGAGTCCGATACCACCTGACGCCGGGAACTCCTTCGGGTTCCCGTGGCCTTCTTCTCCGGCACCACGTAAAGTGCTGGGACCAGCAGCCCTGTCAAACGGGAATCCACTGGGTCTTCTGGAAGGGGAGCCGGACAGTTAACCTGTCCGGACGTCGTCTACCAGGCCTGTTAAAGGTATTGGGAGTTTAGATCCCGCATAAAGTTAAAACATGAAAAGCAAGTGTCCCATAAAGGATAACATGGCTTACCTCGCCAGCTGGACGCTGCGAGCTGAATCCGTGATCTTCGGTAGTAGATGCGGGAGCTTCGGCGCCCTTGAATAGCACCCTCCAGGCCTCTTTGTACGTAGTGTCGAAGAGCCCGCTCAAGGTCTGGTGCTGTGCCGGATTAAACTCCCACAAATTGAAGTCCCGTTGCTGGCAGGGGAGAATCCGGCGGACGAGCATGACTTGGATCACGTTGACAAGCTTGAGCTTCTTGTTCACCAGGGTTTGGAGACAGGACTGGAGTCCGGTCAACTCTTTCGAACTACCCCATAGCAAGCCCTTCTCTTTCCAGGAGGTGAGCTGCATGGGGATGCCAGATCTGAATTCGAGGGTCGCTGCCCATTTAGGGTCACGCGGCTTGGTGATGTAGAACCACCCCGATTGCCACCCTTTGATGGACTCCATGAAGGCGCCCTCGAGCCAGGTGACGTTGGGCATTTTGCCCACCATGGCGCCTTCGCATTCCGCTTGGCTGCCCTTCACAACCTTCGGCTTGACATTGAAGGTCTTTGGCCACAAGCCGAAGTGGGGCTGGATGCAGAGGAAGGCCTCGCACATGACGATAAACGCCGAGATATTGAGGATAAAATTTGGGGCCAGATCGTGGAAATCCAGGCCGTAGTAGAACATGAGCCCCCGGACAAAGGGGTGGAGTGGGAAGCCTAGTCCGCGGAGGAAATGGGGAAGGAATACCACCCTCTCATTGGGCCCGGGGGTGGGGATGATCTGCCCCTCGTCGGGGAGCTGGTGCGCGATGTCGCTGGACAGATATCCGGCGCTGCGCAGCTTCTTGATGTGCCCCTCCGTAACGGAGGAGGCCATCCACTTGCCTCCCGCTCCGGACATGGCTGGAGAAGGTCGAGGTGAGATGTGCGGACTTGGGCGCTGGAGCTCGAGTGCGCGGAGATGGATAAGCGAAGGAGGAAGGAGGCGTAGGTAAAAGAGGTGGATCCTTATCCCCTTATATATGGGCGGACGAAACTATGCGTCCCCACCGGCCTGGTAAAACTCGCTTATCTCCCAAGCGCCACAATCAATGGCGCGGTTGGGTTACCCACGTCCGTATTGATGGGAATCCCGGAATAAGGGGAACACTATCTCTGCTTCGACAAGACGTGCCAAGGAAACCGCTTCGCTAAACGTGCTGAGGTGGTATAATGAAAACGATTCGAGTAAAATCTTGGTTGAGGTGTGACGTCACGCCACAAAATACGTCAGCAGATTGAATTTGTGTAAATATTATTCTCTCTACGGTGGTATGTGGAAATTATTTTACAGAGCCGGACACTATCCTGGTGTTCATGATCTTCTATAAATTATTCGGAGGAGGAACCCGCCTTGCAATGCCGAAGACAATATGCGCGCCAGACTCGTCGTCATTGAAGCATGGTTCAGGGTCTACTGAGGGAGTCCTGGACTAGGGGGTGTCCGGATAGCCGAACTATCATCATCGGCCGGACTCCAAGACTATGAAGGTACAAGATTGAAGACTCCGTCCCGTGTCCGGATGGGACTTTCCTTGGCGTGGAAGGCAAGCTTGGCGATACGGATATGTAGATCTCCTACCATTGTAACCAACTCTGTGTAACCCTAGCCCTCTCCGTGTCTATATAAACCGGAGGGTTTTAGTCCATAGGACACAACAACAACAACAACAACAACAACAACAACAACAACAACAATAACAACAATCATACCATAGGCTAGCTTCTAGGGTTTAGACTCCTTGATCTCGTGGTAGATCCACTATTGTACTACCCATATCATCAATATCAATCAACCAGGAGTAGGGTTTTACCTCCATCGAGAGGGCCCGAACCTGGGTAAAAACATCGTGTCCCTTGTCTCCTGTTACCATCCGCCTAGACGCACAGTTCGGGACCCCCTACCCGAGATCCGCCGGTTTTGACACCGACAAGGAGGTCACTTCAAACAAAAAGGTTGTCAAGAAGGAGTTTGGCACAACAGCTTCAACCAAGCCAGGTATGAAGAAGAAAGCACAAGCCAGAAGGATCCCCATGTCGAAAGCCAGAGCCTCAACACAGGAAACTATTGAGTTCACTCTTGAGCCAAAGGAGGCTAGTGAGGGCAAGAAGAGGAAGTAAAGGGTCAAGAAGACCATGGCCAGAGTGATTGGCAGACCATCTATGGTCAGGGATTCAGATGAGGAGGAAGAGCAAGATGCACCTCCTTCCAAGACTCAGAAGTTGATGGGGGATGCCATCAAGTCAGGGGCTGCTCCATCAAAGCCCAAGACTGTTGTCAGTGTCAAAACCGGTGGATCTCATAGTAGGGGTCCTAAGCTAGGCATCTTGGAGCGATAGTAACATGGACACAGGATTTTACCCAGGTTCGGGCTCTCTCAAGGAGATAATACCTTACGTACAGCTTCTGATTGTATTGATATGAGGATAGTACATAGTACAGGTATCTACCACGAGATTGTTCTAATGAATATTAGTCGATCTATTGACTAGCCTGGCCTTGGTTTATATAACACATCAGAGGCCTAGGGTTTTTAGGAGAGTCCTTGGCTTGAGCGCCAAGTCTTGTGGAGTCTTCCTTGTATGTGGCATGGGCTGCCTAAAGTGGCCCATTAGCAAATCACCATGGGGGTCCTCGGCCCGATCTAGCTGGTCAGGAGACGATGTGGTGAGTACCTCCTAGTCCAGGACAACGTTAGTAGCCCCCTGAACCGGTTTTCGAGTTGGGGACGCTCCTCGATTCTACCAAACTGTTCTTCATCTTCGGTCGTCAGTCTTGAAAATTGGTTCAACAAATCTTCTCATCTTCGATCTTGAGAATCGCTGAAGTGAATCCGAAGAGTTTACACGTCGGGTATCCGAGGAGCCCCTTTAAGTTCTCGGCCTTTAACAATGCCTTGTTATTTTTTACGCCACACCTCGGGTTTGAAGTTGTTCCCGTGCGGTGGTGTCCTCTTGCATCCGAGCTCCAACGCCAGACTACATTCGAGGTATCTTTTGCAGTTGAGCACCAACGTTGGACTGTATCCGAGCTCCAACGCCAGACTATATTCGAGGTGTCATAGATCACCTTAGATTGAAAATTTTGAAGGAGGTTATCCGAGCTTAACGCTGAAAAGTTCTCTATGGAGCCAGCCACTTGCAGTCGAGCTTTATGTCGGACTGCTTCCGAGGTGATGCACCACCTCGGGCTCGGGCTGATTGTTTGCAGATTTTATTTCCTATTGATGCCATTTATTTACTGACGAGATATATAGCCAGTAGCCCTCAAGGTGTGTGTCGGCCTAAAATCCGAGATGCATATTAGAGGAGATAGTGATCGGCGGATGATATGTCTCCATCGTATCTATAATTTTTGATTGTTCCATGCCAATATTATACAACTTTCATATACTTTTTATACTATTTTTGGGACTAAAATATTGATCCAGTGCCCAGTGCCATTTCCTGTTTGTTGCATGTTTTTTGTTTCGCAGAAAACCCATATCAAACGGAGTCAAAACGGGATAAAAACTGATGCAGATTTTTTTTGGAATATTTATGATTTTGGGGAAGAAGAATCAACGCGAGACGATGCCCGAGGGGGCCACGAGGCAGGGGGCGCGCCCCAGGGGGTCAGGCGCGCCCTGGGCCCTCATGGACACCCCGTAAGGCGGTTGGTGCCCTTCTTTCGCCGCAAGAAACCTAATATCGGATAGAAATCGTGTTAAAATTTCAGCCCGATCGGAGTTACGGATCTCCGAGAATATAAGAAACGGTGAAAGGGTAGAATCTGGAACGCAGAAACAGAGGGAGATAGAGAGATAGATCCAATCTCGGAGGGGCTCTCGCCCCTCCCACGCCATGGAGACCATGGACCAGAGGGGAAACCCTTCTACCATCTAGGGAGAAGGTCAAGGAAGAAGAAGAAGAAGGGGGGCTCTCTCCCCCTCTCTCTCCCGGTGGCGCCGAAACGCCGTCGGGGCCATCATCATCACCGTGATCTACACCAACACCTCCATCATCTTCACCAACATCTCCATCACCTTCCTCCATCTATCTACAGCGGTCCACTCTCCCGCAACCCGTTGTACCCTCTACTTGAACATGGTGCTTTATGCTTCATATTATTATCCAATGATGTGTTTCCATCCTGTGATGTCTAAGTAGATTTTCATTGTCCTATCGGTAATTGATGAATTGCTATGATTGCTTTAATTTTCTTGTGGTTATGTTGTTGTCCTTTGGTGCCCATCATATGAGCACGCACGTGGATCACACCACAGGGTTAGTTGTATGTTGATAGGACTATGTACTGGAGGGCAAGAGTGACAGAAGCTTGAATCTAGCATAGAAATTGATGCATATGGGATTGAAGGGGGACCAATATATCTTAATGCTATGGTTGGGTTTTACCTTAATGAACGTTAGTAGTTGCAAATGCTTTCTAATAGTTCAAATCACGAGTGAATTCCAAGTCAGGGATGACATGCTAGCAGTGGCCTCTCCCACATAAAACTTGCTATCGGTCTAGTAAAGTAGTCAATTGCTTAGGGACAATTTCGCAACTCCTACCACCACTTTTCCACACTCTCTATACTAAATTTATTGCTTCTTTATCTAAACAGCCCCTAGTTTATATTTACGTGCTCTTTATATTCTTGCAAAGCTATCCAACAACACCTACAAAGTACTTCTAGTTTCATACTTGTTTTAGGTAAAGCGAACGTTAAGCGTGTGTAGAGTTGTATCGGTGGTCGATAGAACTTGAGGGAATATTTGTTCTACCTTTAGCTCCTCATTGGGTTTGACACTCTTAATTATCAAAAGAGGCTACAATTGATCCCCTATACTTGTGGGTTATCAAGACCTTTTTCTGGCGCCGTTGCCGGGGAGTTATAGCGTGGGGTGAATATTCTCATGTGTGATTGTTTGATTTATCACTAAGTAATTTTTATTTGCTGTTCTAAGTTGTTATCTATCTTTAGTTATGGATATGGAACACGAAATACCGAAAAAAATAGGTGTACTTGCTACTCATGGAGATGGGGAACCTCCTAAAACCCTCGATGCTCATTATGTTAAAGATATTATGTACTACTTTGATAATCCTGAGAAAACCCAATTCAGTTATATAATGGGAGACACGTTGGATCAACATGAATACTTTAGGGACTATCGTTTGACTCAAAAAGGGAAACTATTATGGGATCAAATTCATATGTTGCATTGGTATGCTTGTCAACTATGCTTGAGATATGATTATACTTCTTGCTCTAGGATGAAGGCTCCACACCATTCCTTTTCATGCAAATTTAATGATAATAAAACCTTGGCTTCTTATGCTAATGGTATATATCATTACTATGATGTGGAACAAATAGAAGAATTCATTGCTTTTATGGGCGCTTATGAAATTGAATCTTTATTTAAAGAGTGTGAAAATCTTGATGATGTTGTTTACAGACCTGAAAATTTTGTTATACTTAAATATTTCTATGAGAATTATGAAAATAATTCTGATATTGATGTGTTTATTGAGAAAGTCTCTGCTGTCCAAGATGAGACTAATATTTTGCAGGAATCTATGGAAGAAGAAATTGATGAACTGTGAGCTCATTGGATGAAAAAGATGAGGAGGAGAGCGAAGAACAAAAGGAGGAAGAGCGGATTGATCGCCCGTGCCCACCTTCTAATGAGAGTAACTCTTCAACTCATGCATTGTTTAATTTCCCTTCGTTCTTATCGAAGGATGATTGCTATGATGATTGTTATGATCCCATTGATTCTCTTGAAATACCCCTTTTTGATGATGCTTGCTATGCTTGTGGCCATGATGCCAATATGAATGATGCTTATGGAGATGAACTTGCTATAGTTCCTTATGTTAAACATGAAATTGTTGCTATTACACCCACACATAATAGTCCTATTATCTTTTTGAATTCTCCAAACTACACTATATCGGAGAAGTTCGCTCTTGTTAAGGATTATGTTGATGGGTTGCATTTTACCGTTGCACATGATGATTTTGATAGATATAATATGCATGTGCTTGCTGCTCCTACTTGCAATTATTATGAGAGAGGAACTATATCTCCACCTCTTTATGTTTCCCACACGATAAAATTGCAAGAAACTGTTTATACTATGCATTGGCCTTTACTTTGTGTGCATGAATTGTTCTTTTATGACATGCCGATGCATAGGAAGAGATTTATACTTTGTTATTGCTTGATATATGTTACTTTGTGCTCGCTACTAAATCACAAATCATTGTTAATTAAAATTGGCTTTGATATACCTTGGGATCCGGGTGAATCCCTTACTTGAGCACTATATGCCTAGCTTAATGGCTTTAAAGAAAGCGCTGCCAGGGAGACAACCCGGAAGTTTTATAGAGTCATTTATTTCTATTATGTGCTTTCATAAAGTTTAAAAACAAAAATTAAAGAGGGGAACCCAAAACTTTTTCAAAAAGAAAAGCGAAAGTGAGAAAGACGGGCATTGTTAAAGTGGGAGCTAGCCTTGAACTTTGTTCATGCTCACGGAAACTTTGTGAATCTTGATTACAGAAAATTTTCAACAAAAATAATTATCCCCTTGTACAATTCCATTGTTTTATAAAAATAATGTTCCAAGGTTTGCCTTTAGGATGTTTACAATGTTTGTTGGTTTGTGTGGTGCAGGACAGAAACTTTGGTTGTAGTGCGCGATTTTACATTTTTTACTGGAACGTCAACCGGTTCCGAAACTTTTTGCACTGTCTCTCTATACAACTTTTTTATTTTTCCTAATTGTGGCAGAATTTATGGAGTAGAGAATTATGGTGAATGTTCAGATTACTACAGACTGTCCTGTTTAAGACAGATTCTGTTTTTGATGCATAGTTTGCTTGTTTTGAGGAAACTATCAATTTCTATCAGTGGATTAAGCCATGGAAAAGTTATATTACAGTATCTACAATGCAAAAACAAAATATGAATTGGTTTGCAACAGTACTTAGAGTAGTGATTTGCTTTATTATACTAACGGATCTTACCGAGTTTTCTGTTGAAGTTTTGTGTGGATGAAGTGTTCGAAGATCGAGGAGGTCTCGATATGAGGAAAAGGAGGAGAGGCAAGAGCTCAAGCTTGGGGATGCCCAAGGCACCCCAAGTAAATATTCAAGGAGACTCAAGCATCTAAGCTTGGGGATGCCCCGGAAGGCATCCCATCTTTCTTCAACAAGTATTGGTATGTTTTCGGATTCGTTTCGTTCATGCGATATGTGCAAATCTTGGAGTGTCTTTTGCATTTAGTTTTCACTTTTATTTTATGCACCATGCTGGTATGAGATAGTCCTTGGTTGATTTATAGAATGCTCATTGCACTTCACTTAAATCTTTTGAGTATGGCTTTATAGAATGCTTCATGTGCTTCACTTATATTATTTGAAGTTTGGATTGCCTGTTTCTCTTCACATAGAAAACCGCCATTTGTAGAATGCTCTTTTGCTTCACTTAAATTTGTTAGAGCATGGGCATATCTTCTGTAGAAAGAATTAAACTCTCTTGCTTCACTTATATCTATTTAGAGAGATGACAGGAATTGGTCATTCACATGGTTAGTCATAAAATCCTACATAAAACTTGTAGATCACTGAATATGATATGTTTGATACCTTGCAATGGTTTTGCGATACAAAGGTGGTGATATTAGAGTCGTGCTAGTGGAGTAATTGTGAAATTGAGAAATACTTGTGTTGAGGTTTGCGAGTCCCGTAGCATGCACGTATGGTAACCTTTGTGTGACAAATTTGAAGCATGGGGTGTTCTTTGATTGCCTTCCTTATGAGTGGAGGACAGGATCGGGCGATGGTTAACTCCTACCAACCCTTCCCCTAGGAGCATGCGTAGTAGTACTTTGCTTCGAGGGCTAATAAACTTTTGTAATAAGTATATGAGTTCTTTATGACTAATGTGAGTCCATGGATTATACGCACTCTTACCTTTTCGCAATTTGCTAGCCTCTATGGTACCATGCATTGCCCTTTCTCACCTCGAGAGTTGGTGCAAACTGCGCCGGTGTATCCAAACCCCGTGATATGATACGCTCTATCACAAATAAGCCTCCTTATATCTTCCTCAAAACAGCCACCATACCTACCTATTATGGCATTTCCATAGCCATTCCGAGATATGTTGCCATGCAACTTCCATCATCATCATATACATGACTTGAGCATTTATTGTCATATTGCTTTGCATGATCGTAAGATAGCTAGCATGATGTTTTCATGGCTTGTCCGTTTTGACGTCATTGCTACGCTAGATCATTGCACATCCCGGTACACCGCCGGAGGCATTCATATAGAGTCATATGTTTGTTCTAGATATCGAGTTGTAATATTGAGTTGTAAGTACATAAAAGTGTGATGATCATCATTATTAGAGCATTGCCCCAGCGAGGAAAGGATGATGGCGACTATGATTCCCCCACAAGTCGGGATGAGACTCCGGACTTTATGAAAAATAAAAGAGGCCAAAGAAGCCCAAATAAAAAAGAGGCCAAAGAAGCCCACCAAAAGATAAAAAAATAAAAAAATTAAAAAATGAGAGAAAAAGAGAGAAGGGGTAATGTTACTATCCTTTTACCACACTTGTGCTTCATATTAGCACCATGTTCTTCATATAGAAAGTCTCTTGAGTTATCATTTTCATATACTAGTGGGAATTTTCATTATAGAACTTGGCTTGTATATTCCGATGATGGGCTTCCTCAATGCCCGAGGTCTTCATGAGCAAGCAAGTTGGATGCACACCCACTTAGTTTCCAGTTTGAGATTTCATACACTTATAGCTCTTGGTGCATCCGTTGCATGGCAATCCCTACTCCTCACATTGACATCAATTGATGGGCATCTCCATAGCCCATTGATTAGCCGCGTCGATGTGAGACTTTCTCCCTTTTTTGTCTTCTCCACACAACCTCCATCATCACTCCATCCATAGTGCTATGTTCATGGCTTACGCTCATGTATTGCGTGAGGGTTGAAAAGGCTGAAGCGCGTTAAAAAGTATGAACCAATTGCTTGGCTAAAACCGGGGTTGTGCATGATGGGAGCATTTTGTGTGATGAAAATGAAGCATGGCCAAACTATATGATTTTGTAGGGATAAGCTTTCTTTGGCTATGTAATTTTGATAGGACATAATTGCTTTATTTGTATGCTTGAAGTATTATTGTTTTTATGTCAAATGATAGACTATTGCTTTGAATCACTCGTGTCTTAATATTCATGCCATGATTAGATATATGATCAAGATTATGCTAGGTAGCATTCCACATCAAAAATTATCTTTTTTATCATTTACCTACTCGAGACGAGCAGGAATTAAGCTTGGGGATGCTGATACATCTCCGTCGTATCTATAATTTTTGATTGTTCCATTCCAATACTTTCATATACTTTTGTCAACTTTTTATACTATTTTTGGGACTAACATATTGATCCAGTGCCCAGTGCCAGTTCCTGTTTGTTGCATGTTTTTTGTTTCGCAGAAAACCGATATCAAACAGAGTCCAAACGCGATAAAAACGGACGGAGATTCTTTTTGGAATATTTATGATTTTTGGGAAGAACAATCAACGCGAGACGATGCCCGAGGGGGCCACAAGGTAGGGGGCTCGCCCTAGGGGGTCAGGTGCTCCCTGGCCCCTCGTGGCCACCCCGTAAGGTGGTTGGTGCCCTTCTTTCGTTGCAACAAAGCTAATATCCGGGTAGAAATCATGTTAAAATTTCAGCCCAATCGGAGTTACGGATCTCCGAGAATATAAGAAACGGTGAAAGGGCATAATCTGGAACGCAGAAATAGAGGGAGACAAAGAGGCAGATCCAATCTCGGAGGGGATCTCGCCCCTCCCACACCATTGAAACCATGGACCAGAGGGGAAACCTGGGAGAAGGTCAAGGAAGAAGAAGGGGGCTCTCTCCCCCTCTCTCCCGGTGGCGCCGGAACGCCGCCGAGGCCATCATCATCACCGTGATCTACACCAACACCTCCGTCATCTTCACCAACATCTCGATCACCTTCCCCCATCTATCTACGGCGGTCCACTCTCCCGCAACCCGCTATACCCTCTACTTGAACATGGTGCTTTATGTTTCATATTATTATCCAATGATGTGTTGCCATCCTATGATGTCTGTGTAGATCTTTGTTGTCCTATCTGTAATTGATGAATTGCTATGATTGGTTTAATTTGCTTGTGGTTATGTTGATGTCCTTTGGTGCCCATCATACGAGTGCGCGCGTGGATCACACCACGTGGTTAGTTTTATGTTGATAGGACTATGTACTGGAGGGTAAGAGTGACAGAAGCTTCAACCTAGCATAGAAATTGATGCATACGGGATTGAAGGGGGACCAATATATCTTAATGCTATGGTTGGGTTTTACATTAATGAACGTTAGTAGTTACGAATGCTTGCTAATAGTTCTAATCATAAGTGCATAAAATTCCAAGTCAGGGATGACATGCTAGCAGTGGCCTCTCCCACATAAAACTTGATATCGGTCTAGTAAAGTAGTCAATTGCTTAGGGACAATTTCGCAACTCCTACCACCACTTTTCCACACTCGCCATACTAAATTTATTGCTTCTTTATCTAAACAGCCCCTAGTTTATATTCACGTGCTCTTTATATTCTTGCAAACCTATCCAACAACACCTACAAAGTACTTCTAGTTTCATACTTGTTTTAGGTAAAGCGAACGTTAAGCATGCGTAGAGTTGTATCGTTGGTCAATAGAACTTGAGGGAATATTTGTTCTACCTTTAGCTCCTGGTTGGGTTTGACACTCTTACTTATCGAAAGAGGCTACAAATGATCCCCTATACTTGTGGGTTATCAACGGACGGGCCCTTGAGAGAGGGTTTTGAGAAGTCTCCGTAATATATTAGCTTGATGCCGGATAAGTCCCAGTTGGTAACTATTGTTGTCTGAAGACGCGTTTGCCATAGTTCGGTCAAGCCGAACACTGAGCACTTTGAATTTTCTGCATTGAATAGGCAATGCAGTAGCCCCCGAGACACTGGTTGGGTGGCAACACCAGATCAGGGGATTGATGTGCCCCTTTAATATTAGTAATTGTTAAGCCCGAAGCCCAGTAGCCCCCGAGCCTTAATGCGGGCACAGGTGGCCGAATTAAGGATCGATATCCAGAGTAAAATCACAAATTATGTGTAATGATTCTATGTATCCAAGTACTCTACATCATTAATGCTCGGATCCGCATTGTACAAAACTTTGTTGACCAACCATCGGCTTCAACCTCCTGGGCCAGTAGCCGAGGATTGTTTGTCCTACTTTATAAAGCCTTTATAAGGGTACAGATTTACAGCAAACAAGGCAATTCGGCCATATGGTTTTATAAAAAAAGGTACAGGGAGATGTATGTTATATTACTATTAACGTAAGAAACATCTCCAAAGAAAATAGTCCCGCTATTGGTTCCTTTCTTTGGATTGTCATGTTGACCATGATCATGAAACCTCACCTCCGGTCAATGTGGGAGAATAATATTGAGGATTTAGTTCAGGGAAAGTTCCCGAACTCTATGGTCTAATGAACCAAAATTTTCACTTGCATCGTTGCCGACCAATTATATCCTTTAAGTTGGCTAGCTTTCGGCTTCACCCAGTCTGAGGTACTAACTCGGATGACCCGGTAGTAACAATCATAGAGGTGCTCCCTTTACCGCCTAGTCGAACAATCAGGAACGTAGGGGTAAGCACAGGAGCCAGGCAACCCATCTTGGCCAAAATCTTTAAGCCAAATTGATGCATATTTATGACTTTATAACGATAATTACGGAAGGCAACGCTGTATAATGAATACAAACATTGATGACATATGTTTATTTTGACCCCATTGCAACCATTTATCATTTGAAAGTGGCCCATCGTCGGCTTCCACCCCTTTGTAGATGCTACACAGGGTGTTTCTGCAATAACAAAATAACCCTTAGCCAATGTCTCGGTGCCCGGAGGCGGTTGTGTTAGCAGAAACAAGGCAATCAGATATGCGGGCTTTATAACTTTCACTTAGTCATAGGAGCTTAAAATTGCGAGGCCAGTTACTAGCCCCCGGTTAGTGTTCAGTGTCAGTCGAGGTCAAGCCGTTGACACTTCAGCCAATGTTATGAACGGCCCGTCGTTTAACACGGGGTGACCTCCATCGATCTTATAGTTTGACACAGTCATCGGACCGCTGACCAGTTTATGCGCATTGTGACAGTCAATTCTTGGCTTTCTCCACTGAGGTGCTTAACCATTCAAGTGGGAAGCATAATTGCAGTGGTTCTCCCTTTGCACACCTAGCCGAACAAAGCGGAACGTAGGAGGCAAGCACGGGAGCCGGGCAATCCTACTATTGATCAAAACACAATTCGAAACCGATGCATATAAAGCAATGCCCGAGAATGCTTTGCCAAGGACTCTATGGGGTACCTTGGTTTTGGTGGGTTCGGCTGTAGTCTCAGCCCCCCGTTAATATTGCCAATGCTTTAAAGGCGTCTGGCGTTGCACTACTCGGGAACTAGTCCTGATGTGGCGTGTGTTTTGTCAACGCCGAGGTGTAGTTCAGCGGGAAAGATGTCGTGTTGTGGGTCAAAAAAGATCTCCCGAGCTGAATTATTATGCAAGGCACCTTGGTCATGAGGATGTCCCGCTTCCTGAAAGAAAAACATACAAATAGCTAAAAAGTGTCATAAGCTCGAAAAGCCAAAAACTTATGAAAGCTTGACGTCCGAACTAAATCAAGATTTTTAATGCCAATCCGAACATAGGTCTTAAAAAATTTTGTGCTTCGGTCATGCTTTAACATGACACATTCGATCTCTAAACTTCAAGTAGGTCATCCTTTGGCTTCAACCTCCTTATCTCGAAGGTGGAGTGCTTCTCTGAGGCCAGTTTAGTGAGCTAAACTCGACTGGCTTTAGAGAGAAACAATGCTATTCGGCTATTGACCACACACTCGAGTCGAGAAAGGACTAGTAGAAAAAGACTTTGCAATGACTTGGAATAAAAACATATATTATTAAACGGATCATATAAATTTAGGAGCCCCCAGTTAAAATGGGGATAGAAAGGCAGTTTCTAACGAATCTCGTTTTTAACAAACTAAGTTTTTAACAAGTAGCTTTTTTGTTTTACACAAATATAATGCTTGGTTGCACCGCATAGAAATTAAAAATTGTAAAAAGTTGAACATGAAAGCGACTTAGCTGGTTAATGTGCTCGGTGTTGATGCGCAGCCCGAGCTTACGGCGGGACGAGGTCCCGGCCCCCAAGCCAGTCCCGAGGTGGCGGAGCGAAGAGCTTCGCACTCTGAAGTGGCGACATAGCACAGCCAATATGGCGAGGTGGAACCCCCAATCCGACCGTGGCGATGGAGCAGGCCGGTAGTATGACGCCTGATACGCCTTCGTCGTATCTATAATTTTTGATTGTTCCATGCCAATATTATTCAACTTTCATATACTTTTGGCAACTTTTTTTATACTATTTTTTGGGACTAACATATTGATCCAGTGCCCAGTGCCAGTTCCTGTTTGATGCATGTTTTATGTTTCGCAGAAACCCCATATCAAACGGAGTCCAAACGGGATAAAAACGGACGGAGAATTATTTTGGAATATGATTTTTGGGAAGTAAAATCAACACGAGATGGTGCCCGAGGTTCCCACGAGGGTGGCCCACGCGCCCACTTATACTGGGCGCGCCCCTGACCCTCGTGGGCCCTTCATAAGGCGGTTGCTGCTCTTCTTTTGGCGCAAGAAAGCTAATTTTTGGAAAAAATATTTGGGTGAAAGTTTCAATCCAATTGGAGTTACGGATCTCCGGATATAAAAGAAACGGTGCCAGGGTAGAATCTGGGAACGCAGAAACAGAGAAAAACAGAGAGACAGATCCAATCTCGGAGGGGCTCTCGCCCCTCCCACGCCATGGGAGCCAAGGACCAGAGGGGAAACCCTTCTCCCATCTAGGGAGGAGGTCAAGGAAGAAGAAGAAGAAGAAGGGGGGCTCTCTCCCCCTTGCTTTTGGTGGCGTCGGAACGTCGCCGGGGGCCATCATCATCACCGCAATCTACACCAACACCTCCGCCATCTTCACCGACATCTCCATCACCTGCCCCCATCTATATTCAGCGGTCCACTCTCCCGCAACCCGCTATACCCTCTACTTAAACATGGTACTTTATGCTTCATATTATTATCCAATGATGTGTTGCCATCCTATGATGTCTGAGTAGATTTTCGTTGTCCTACCGGTGATTGATGAATTGCTATGATTGGTTTAATTTCCTTATGGCTATGTTGCTGTCCTATTGTGCCCTCCGTGTCGCACAAGCGTGAGGGGTTCCCGCTGTAGGGTGTTGCAATACGTTCATGATTCGCTTATAGTAGGTTGCTTGAGTGACAGAAGTACAAACCCGAGTAAGGGGGTTGTGGCGTATGGGATAAAGGGGACTTTGATGTTTTAATGCTATGGTTGGGTTTTAGCTTAATGATCTTTAGTAGTTGCGGATGCTTGCTAGAGTTCCAATCATAAGTGCATATGATCTAAGAAGAGAAATTATGTTAGCTTATGCCTCTCCCACATAAAACTTGATATCGGTCTAGTAAAGTAGTCAATTGCTTAGGGACAATTCCACAACTCCTACCACCACTTTTCCACACTCGCTATATTTACTTTATTGCTTCTTTACCTAAATAGCCCCTACCTTTTATTTACATGCTCTTTATTATCTTGCAAACCTATCCAACGACACCTACAAAGTACTTTTAGTTTCATACTTGTTCTAGGTAAAGCGAACACTAAGCGTGCGTAGAGTCGTATCAGTGGCAGATAGGACTTGAGAGAATATTTGTTCTACCTTTAGCTCCTCGTTGGGTTCGACACTCTTACTTATCGAAAGAGGCTACAATTATCCCCTACACTTGTGGGTTATCAAGACCTTTTTCTGGCGCCGTTGCCGGGGAGTCATAGCGTGGGGTGAATATTCTCGTGTGTGCTTGTTTGCTTTATTACTAAGTAATTTTCATTTGTTGTTCTTAGTTTTTATCTATCTTTAGTTATGGATATGGAACACGAAATACCAAAAAAATTAGGTGTACTTGCTACTCATGGAGATGGGGAACCTCATAAAACCCTCAATGCTCGTTATGTGAAAGAAATTATGTACTACTTTGATAATCCTGAGAAAACCCCATTCAATTATGTTCTGGGAGACACGTTGGATCAGCGTGAATACTTTAGGGATTATCGCTTGACACAAAAAGGGAAACTATTATGGGATCAAATTTATATGTTATATTGGTATGCTAGGCAACTATGCTTGAGATATGGTTATACTTGTTGCTCTAGGATGAAGGCTCCACACCTTCCCTTTTCATGCAAATTTAATGATGATAAAAGCTTTGCTTCTTATGCTAATGGTAGCTATGATTACTATGATGTGGAACAAATAGAAGAATTCGTTGCTTTTATGGGTGCTTATGAGATTGAATATATGTTTAAAGAGTTTGAAGATTTTGATGATTCAGTTTACAGACCTAAAAATTTTGCTATACTTAGATATTGTTATGAAAATTATGAATACAATTTCAATATTGATGCATTTATTGAGAAAGTCTCCGCTGTCCAAGAAGAGACTAATATTTTGCAGGAAGCTATGGAAGAAGAAATTGATGAAACTATGAGCTCATTGGATGAAAAAAAAATGATGAGGAGAATGAAGAACAAAAGGAGGAAGAGCGGATTAGCTACCCGTGCCCACCTTCTAATGAGAGTAACTCTTCAACTCATACATTGTTTAATTCCCCTTCGTGCTTACCGAAGGATGATTGCTATGATGATTGCTATGATCCCGTTGATTCTCTTGAAATATCCCTTTTTGATGATGCTTGCTATGCTTGTGGCCAAGATGCCAATATGAATTATGCTTATGGAGATGAACTTGCTATAGTTCCTTATGTTAAACATGAAATTGTTTCTATTGCACCCACGCATGATAATCCTATTATCTTTTTGAATTCTCCCAAACCACACTATATCGGAGAAGTTTGTGCTTATTAAGGATTATATTGATGGGTTGCATTTTACTACTACACATGATGATTTTGATAGATATAATATGCATGTGCTTGCTGCTCCTACTTAAAATTATTATGAGAGAGGAACTATATCTCCACCTCTCTATGTTTCTCATACGATAAAATTGCAAGAAACTGCTTATACTATGCATTGGCCTTTACTACGTGTGCATGAATTGTTCTTTTATGACATGCCGATGCATAGGAAGAGAGTTAGACTTAGTTGTTGCATGATATATGTTACTTTGTGCTCACTACTAAATCACAAAATCATTGTTAATTAAAATTGGCTTTGATATACCTTGGGATCCATGTGGATCCATTACTTGAGCACTGGATGCCTAGCTTAATGGCTTTAAAGAAAGCGCTGCCAGGGAGACAACCCGGAAGTTTTAGAGAGTCATATATTTCTGTTTTGTGCTTTCATCTAGTCTAAAAACAAAAAATTAAAGAGGCGAACCCAAAACTTTTCAAAAAGGAAAGTGAAAGTGAAAGAGACAAGCATTGTTAAAGTGGGGGAGCTCCTTGAACTTTGTTCATGCTCACGGAAACTTTGTGATCTTAATTACAGAAACTTTTCATCAAAAATAATTATCCCCTTTTACAATTCCATTGTATTATAAAAATAATGTGCCAAGGTTTGCCTTTAGGATGTTTACAATGCTTGTTGGTTTGTATGGTGCAGGACAGAAACTTTGGCTGTAGTGCGCGATTTTACATTTGTTACGGGAACATCAAATGGTTCTGATTATTTTTGCACTGTCTTGCTGTACAAATTTTTTATTTTTCCTAATTTTGGTAGAATTTTTGGGGTACCATAAGTATGGTGAATGTTCAGATTGCTACAGACTGTTCTGTTTTTGACAGATTCTGTTTTTGATGCATAGTTTGCTTGTTTTGATGAAACTATCAATTTCTATCAGTGGATTAAGCCATGGAAAAGTTATATTACAGTAGACACAATTCAAAAAAAAATATGAATTGGTTTGCAACAGTATTAGAGTAGTGATTTGCTTTATTATACTAACGGATCTTACCAATTTTTTTGTTGAAGTTTTGTGTGGATGAAGTTTTTGATCGAGAAGGTCTCGATATGAGGAAAAGGAGGAGAGGCAAGAGCTCAAGCTTGGGGATGCCCAAGGAACCCCAAGTA
This sequence comes from Triticum aestivum, assembly GCF_018294505.1. Lineage (NCBI taxonomy): Eukaryota > Viridiplantae > Streptophyta > Magnoliopsida > Poales > Poaceae > Triticum > Triticum aestivum. The sequence continues at coordinate 396,434,579 of NC_057810.1, forward strand.
AATATTCAAGGATACTCAAGTGTCTAAGCTTTTGGATGCCCCGGAAGGCATCCCCTCTTTCTAAAACAAGTATCGGTATGTTTTCGGATTCTTTTCGTTCATGCGATATGTGTAAATCTTGGAGCGTCTTTTGAATTTAGTTTTCACTTTTCTTTTATGCACCATGCTGGTATGAGATAGTCCTTGGTTGATTTATAGAATGTTCTTTGCACTTCACTTAAATCTTTTGAGTGTGTCTTTATAGAATGCTTCATGTGATTCACTTATATCATTTGAAGTTTGGATTGACTGTTTCTCTTCACATAGAGAACCGCCATTTGTAGAATGCTCTTTTGCTTCACTTATATTTGTTAGAGCATGGGCATATATTTTGTAGGAATAATTAAACTCTCTTGCTCCACTTATATCTATTTAGAGAGATGACAGGAATTGGTCATTCACATGGTTAGTCATAAAATCCTACATAAAACTTGTAGATCACTGAATATGATATGTTTGATTCCTTGCAATAGTTTTGCGATATAGAGATGATAATATGTGGGAGGTTCTAGTAGATGGTTGTTTTTAGTAAGGATGTTGGTATTAAGGTTTGTGATTCCCGTAGCATGCACGTATGGTAAAAGTTGTGTGACAAATTTGTTGCATGGGGTGCTCTTTTAATTGTCTTCCTTATGTGTGGAGGTCAGGATCACGCGATGGTTAACTCCTACCAACCCTTCCCCTAGGAGCATGCGTAGTAGTACTTTGCTTCGAGGGAAAGTAGACTTTTGCAATAAGTATATGAGTTCTTTATGGCTAATGTGAGTCCATGGATTATACGCACTCTCACCCTTCCATCATCGCTAGCATCTTCGGTACTGTTCATTGCCCTTTCTCACCTCGAGAGTTGGTGCAAACTTCGCCGGTGCATCTAAACCCCGTGATATGATACGCTCTATCACACATAAGCCTCCTTATATCTTCCTCAAAACAGCGACCATACCTACCTATCATGGCATTTTCATAGCCATTCCGAGATATATTGCCATGCAACTTCCATCATCATCATATACATGACTTGAGCATTCATTGTCATATTGCTTTGCATGATCGTAAGACAGCTAGCATGATGTTTTCATGGCTTGTCCGTTTTTTTGATGTCATTGCTACGCTAGATCATTGCACATCCCGGTACACCGCCGGAGGCATTCATATAGAGTCATATCTTTGTTCTAGTATCGAGTTGTAATATTGAGCTGTAAGTAAATAAAAGTGTGATGATCATTATTATTAGAGCATTGCCCCAGTGAGGAAAGGATGATGGAGACTATGATTCCCCCACAAGTCGGGATGAGACTCCGGACTTTATGAAAAATAAAAGAGGCCAAAGAAGCCCACCAAAAAAATGAGAGAAAAAGAGAGAAGGGGCAATGTTACTATCCTTTTACCACACTTGTGCTTCAAAGTAGCACCATGTTCTTCATAGAGACTGTCTCCTATGCTTTCACTTTCATATACTAGTGGGAATTTTTCATTATAGAAGTTGGCTTGTATATTCCAATGATGGGCTTCGTCAAAATGCCCTAGGTCTTCGTGAGCAAGCAAGTTGGATGCACATCCACTTAGTTTCTTTTGTTGAGCTTTCATATATTTATAGCTCTAGTGCATCCGTTGCATGGCAATCCCTACTCACTCACATTGATATCTATTAATGGGCATCTCCATAGCCCGTTGATACGCCTAGTTGATGTGAGACTATCTTCTCCCTTTTTGTCTTCACAACCACCATATTCCACATATAGTGCTATGTCCATGGCTTGCGCTCATGTATTGCATAAGAGTTGAAAAAGCTGAAGCGCGTTAAAAAGTATGAACCAATTGCTTGGCTGAAACCGGGATTGTGCATGATGGGAGTATTTTGTGTGATGAAAATGAAGCATGGCCTAACTATATGATTTTGTAGGGATGGCGTTCTTTAGCATTGATATTTTGAAAGACATGATTGTTTGTTGGGATGCTCTAAGCATTATTGTTTTTAAGTCAAATGATAGACTATTGCTTTGAATCACTCGTGTCTTAATATTCATGCCATGATTAGATATATGATCAAGATTATGTTAGGTAGAATTCCACATCAAAAATTATCTTTTTATCATTTACCTACTCGAGGACGAGCGGGGATTAAGCTTGGGGATGATGATATGTCTCTATCGTATCTATAATTTTTTATTGTTCCATGCCAATATTATTCAACTTTCATATACTTTTGGCAACTTTCTATACTATTTTTTGGGACTAACATATTGATCCAGTGCCCAGTGCCAGTTCCTGTTTGTTGCATGTTTTATGTTTCGCAGAAACCCCATATCAAACGGAGTCCAAACGGGATAAAAACAGACGGAGAATTATTTTGGAATATTTATGATTTTTGGGAAGTAAAATCAACGTGAGACGGTGCTCGAGGTTCGCACAAGGATGGCCCACACGCCCACTTATACCGGGCGCGCCCCTGACCCGCATGGGCCCCTCATAAGGCATTTACTGCTCTTCTTTTGGCGCATGAAAGCTAATTTTTGGAAATATATCTGGGCAAAGGTTTCAATCCAATCGTAGTTACGGATCTTCGGATATAAAAGAAATGGTGCCAGGGCAGAATCTGGGAACGCAGAAACAGAGAGAAACAGAGAGACAGATCCAATCTCGGAGGGGCTCTCGCCCCTCCCACGCCATGGGAGCTAAGGACCAGAGGGGAAACCCTTCTCCCATCTAGGGAGAAGGTCAAGGAAGAAGAAAAAGAAGGGGGGGTCTCTCCCCCTTGCTTCTGGTGGCGCTGGAACGTCGCCGGGGGCCGCCATCATCACCGCGATCTACACCAACACCTCCGCCATCTTCACCAACATCTCCATCACCTTCCCCCATCTATATTCAGCGGTCCACTCTCCCGCAACCCGCTGTACCCTCTACTTAAACATGGTGCTTTATGCTTCATATTATTATCCAATGATGTGTTGCCATCCTATGATGTCTGAGTAGATTTTCGTTGTCCTACTGGTGATTGATGAATTGCTATGGTTGGTTTAATTTGCTTGTGGTTATGTTGCTGTCCTATTGTGCCCTCCGTGTTGCGCAAGCGTGAGGGGTTCCCGCTCTAGGGTGTTGCAATACGTTCATGATTCGCTTATAGTGGGTTGCTTGAGTGACAAAAGCATAAACCCGAGTAAGGGGGTTGTGGCGTATGGGATAAAGGGGACTTGATGCTTTAATGCTATGGTTGGGTTTTACCTTAATGATCTTTAGTAGTTGCGGATGCTTGCTAGAGTTCCAATCATAAGTGCATATGATCCAAGAAGAGAAAGTATGTTAGCTTATGCCTCTCCCACATAAAACTTGCTATCGGTCTAGTAAAGTAGTCAATTGCTTAGGGACAATTCCACAACTCCTACCACCACTTTTCCACACTCGCTATATTTACTTTATTGCTTCTTTATCTAAACAGCCCCTACTTTTTATTTAGTGCTCTTTATTATCTTGCAAACCTATCCAACAACACCTACAAAGTACTTTTAGTTTCATACTTGTTCTAGGTAAAGCGAACACTAAGCGTGCGTAGAGTCGTACCAGTGGTAGATAGGACTTGAGAGAATATTTGTTCTACCTTTAGCTCCTCGTTGGGTTCGACACTCTTACTTATCGAAAGAGGCTACAATTATCCCCTACACTTGTGGGTTATCAACGCCGAAGTCCCCGGCGTGGGTTAGTGAAGTGATGATGAAGCCCCTGGCCCAGCCAAGGTGATGTGGTACGTCGCTACACTAAGGTGACAGCGCTGCCCAACCCGGATCATTTACCTATGCACAGAAAATAGTGCAAACCGGAGATAATAGTAATAATATTAAATTAAAAAATCGTATCATAATAAATAATATATGCAAGTGAGTAATAAAAGAAATATGGCCTGTGTGCCGAACACTCGATGAGGTAGAGCTCTCTCAGTGATGTCGGAGTCCTTGAGGCAACCGAACATGTCGGTATTGCAATTCGACCAACAAGGTGATCATGCGAGCCGATTTATGCCGATTGGGACGACGACGACGGCTTGCCGAAGTGACCGCGTGACGCAATCGAAGTTGATTACCTACACATGTAAAATAGTGCAGTAAAAAAATATAAATATATAAAAAAATCCTCGCATAATTAATTTACGTAAAATATTATTTTAAAAGAGATGTGGTCTGGCGTCGAAGCCAATGTCGGTGCGAGGCGCTGGTGCGACGAGGTGAAAAAATCCGAATTCGCAAGCTCGCCCGAGTTACGGACATGATGCGCGCACGACAACGACGGCATATCGGATCACCCTGAAATGACGACCGTAGTGTATGCCAGATTGCAAAACCTGTAGCACCAAAAAACACTGACCAGCACAAAATACTCTATGAAAGATTATTAATATGCACATCGCGAATAACTAGAACAATTGCACCTGATGATTCATCCGAAGACGTCCAAACTGATGGTGGACGAGATGATTATGGACGAGGGGCATCCTGGCAGGAGTTGCCTCAAGACCGCGTCGGGTCGACCAATATACGGAATGACTGTTCCAAACACGGAGGTTGGTTTGACTGTGTTTATAAATCTAGGCTCCAAATTGCGAATAATTAGTGCACTTTGATGAAGTAGAAAGTACTCTCGTAGGATATAGGCCATTAATACTATCATATGAAAAGTGCATGAAGCAACAACTAGTCAAAAGGTATAGCCTGGATCCACATGTTAATAATCAAACAACAAAAAGAAGGAAGGATAGAATCTTCCCTGTATGGCGCCTCCTAGCAGAATTCATATCAGCCCACCTGTATTCGGATCCCGTGGACTACAGATGAAGCCAGCCGACACGAAATTGGCCGGATTGAAACCGATCAGACCACCACGTCCATCGCAAGCGGACCAAAATATAATCAATTGTTTGAAATCTACACAGAAGATCATGCAAACCGGCAGAAAAATATTTTGCATATAATGATTTTACATGCTAAACGAAGAGTTTAGGAAAAATAAAACTTGTTCTACGGCGGCGACAACAGTAGACGAAAGCAAGAAGAACTGATCTGTATTTTGACTAATTCCAAGAATCAGACGGCTTCGATCTTTACACCAGGATTCACCAAAGCGTGCAGTAGTAGTTCTAGTAGGATTACTAGTATTCGCCAGCTAGATTCAAGAGATCATGTTGCAAAACAAAACGTGGAGTAGTATACGTGCTGCAAGACTAGTAGGCAATTTAGGTTAGTAGTACTCTATAGGTCTATGCACTTTTTAGAAAAAGTAGCAGAGGACCAGCGTCCGAGAAGGAGATGAATTAAAAAGGAAGGGAAAAGAATTCCCCTGATGCATGCTCCACTGAGGCGAACTCTGTTTGGACCATGTGCACTGCTTGATGTCTCCTCGTCTGGATTGCCGCCCGCTAGACCGTGTTTTTTTAGCTTTTGCATTAACCCACACAGCAAACCTGCAACTCCATGCTGCCGCTACGTACACGCTTCTTAACAAACTTCCACGACACATGGGGTGGAGCGCGTTCGTGAGTTGATTATCCGCAAAAAACTCCGGATCCGAGCATTGAAATCTTCTTGACTTCGGTCTGGCTATAGATCAAATAGCACGAAGTAGCAGCCATAATTTTGCAAAGTAGACAGTTTAAGTGGAACAGATTTAATTGAAAAAATATCACCTGATCATCCATCGATCCGTGATGATCATCCAGCAGGCTCTCAATGAAAGCACCAATGTAGGTGTCAAAACCGGCGGATCTTGTAGTAGGGGTCCTAAACTAGGCGTCTTGGAGCGATGGTAACATGGACACGGGATTTTACCTAGGTTCAGGCTCTCTCAAGGACATAATACCCTATGTCCTGCTTTTGATTGTATTGATATGAGGATAGTACATAGTACAGGTATCTACCATGAGATTGTTCTAATGAATATCAGTCGATCTATTGACTAGCCTGGCCTCGGTTTATATAACACACCGGAGGCCTAGAGTTTTTAGGAGAGTCCTTGGCTTGAGCGCCAAGTCTTGTGGAGTCTTCCTTGTATGCGGCATGGGCTACCTAAAGTGGCCCATTAGTGAATCGCCATGGGGGTCCTCGTCTAGATCCAGCTGGTCGGGAGACGACGTGGTGAGTACCCCCTAGTCCAGGACACCGTTAACTGCCCTCAAGGCTGCTGCTGCTGCTCAAGATTCTAAGCCTGTAGCACCCAAGAGATCAACTAGGAACATACCAGCTGCTGAGAAGAACAAGGCCCCAGTGCCTGAAGTGGAAGAAGAAGAGGATGCCCAAGTGCTCAGAAAAGCGAAGCCCAAGATCCCAGATCATGATGATACACATCTTGTGGCTAAAAATATGAAGCTAAGGAAGGATGCAGGTCTCAGGCTATGGAGGCAGACAAACCCATATGCCACAAGGAGAAGGATTATTGTGAATTACAGGTTCCACACAAAGGAGCCGCATGATTTCTATGAGACTGTGCTCCTTGACAAGAAGCCCATAGTCAGTGATATGAGATGGATTGACTGGACTTACATTGACAACAATGCAGATCACTTCCTGGGAGTTCATGACAGCTTCAGACTGACTGGAGTGGACAAATTTGTTGACCAGACGCTCACCAAGTGGAATGATGAGATGGTGATGCAGTTCTACTCCACAGCACATTTTTACCCAGATGGTTAAATTGTTTGGATGACTGAGGGTACAAGGTACCAATCTACTATTGCTGAGTGGGCCAAGCTTATCAATGCCCCTGAAGTGCAAGAGGATGACAAAGATTTGTATGGCAAGCCAAGGAAAGGACACAACTCCATGTCACACATGTACAAGGAGATTCCTAATGCTGCCCTGGATACTCACAAGTATGGCTCAGTGTACTATCTACTATCTGGGCAGCCCACAATCAACACTATCCTCAGGCACACATTGTTTCCCAAGTCTGGAGATGATAGGATGATCAGAGGGCATTCCATCAATTTGCTGCACATGTTTGATATTCTAGAGAAATTCAAAGTGATGGCATTGATTGTAGAGACAATCAAGAGGACTGCTGCTGATCAGAAGAGATCATGTGGCTATGCTCCACACATTCAGATGCTCATCAACTCCAAGATGGGAAAAGGCACATATCTTTTGGATAAGGAGCACCTTCCCCTGTTGCCTGAATTTGAAGACAATGAAGTTGTCATGGATGCCACACATCCTACATATGTAGAGGCTCAAGAGAAGAGGGAGAAAGCTAAAGCAGAGAAGGCAGCACCAACTTCACAAGTTCCAGATGCTTCAGCTTCTCACCTCAAGACCAAGCAGGATCAGCTCAGCTATCTGCTTAACGTAACTGTCAGAATTGAGAAGGGATTAACAACCCTAACTCAAAATCAAGAGTCTTGAGAGGATCATCGAGACTAAGTTCTATGATCTAGACTTGAAGGTCACAGAGATCCATATTGTAGTTGAGCAGCTCCAGGATGAAGCTGAAGAGAGAAGAGGGAGAGCTACCACTGAAGCCTTTCAGAGAGTGCCAAGGGAACAAAGGTCTGCAGTTGTGCCAGCTAGTGACACAAGGGCTACTACATCAGCACCAGCAGCTATAGCCTATGTTGTTCCTCCAGTTGCTACTCCACCAGCTCCACAGACTTCTTTCGGGTGCATTTGTTGCAGGACTCCTCTCCGCGCCACCTTCACACTCCAGAACTCCCAGAGTGCTTAGAGAGCTGCATAGCACTATGCATTTTCAAGCTTTTTGGTAACTTGTTGCCAAAGGGTGAGAAAGTGTATAAATCATACGCTTCAAGAGAGAGTGTGTTTTGCTTCTTTTGCCTCTCTTTCTACTTTATTCGCTTGCTTGTTTGGTGGATACACTATTTATGCTTGTGTGTGAGATACTCCTACGATCATGTGTTTAATCATATCATACTTTAATGCTTGTGCTTGAATGATGATATTCTATCTCTCATGTATGATCATTCATATCTTGCCTTGGTGATGAGTGCATATTTCACATTCCATTATTTTGAGCACTCCACCAAGATGTATGTGACATGGAAGAGTAACCCATGATCCTAATCGATTGTGCATTTGCATTCAAAAGAAAATTTTAGATAATGCACAAATTCAGGGGGAGCTCTTGCTTATCACGTACTTCTCAAAGCGACGATGTACTTCATTTATATTATCATTTGTCGAAGCTTTGATCTATATGTTGTCATCAATTACCAAAAAGGGGGAGACTGAAAGTGCAACTAATCCCCGGGTGGTTTTGGTAATTCATAACAACATATAGCTCATTGAACTAGTATCCATTCAAGAGTAATATTTCAGAAAGTTCAATGATTGGTATGGTATGGACTAGAGATGTGGACCCCTCAAAATGCTAAGGACACATATTGGCAAAACCTCAAGACTCTTCATTTTCATTTTAGTGATCCAAGATCACATTGAGTCCATAGGAAAAGCTATTCCTATTAAAAGGGGATGAGGTGTTGCTTAATGGCTTGCTTGCTCAAAATGCTTAGTGATATGCTCCAAAAGCCCTCAACCACTTTCTCATTTCCACATATGTCCTAAACCTAAAGTCAAACTCAGCCCCACCGATTTGATCTATCCGGCGCCACCGAGTTCACTTGACATAGCCATAGCCATAAACCCTAATCAGTTTGATCTCACCGATAGGGATCACGATCTCAGCGAGATGGGATTGCAAACTCTCTGTTTCACTTTGTAAAATTTTGGTCTAACCGAGATGAGCAATCGGTCCCACTAAGTTCGCAATGCAAACTCTCTGTTTCCTTTTCGTAACATTTCGATCGCACCGAAATGAGCGATCGGTCCCACCGAGTTTGCCTGACCAAGTCTCTATTTGCTTATTACTGAAATCGGTCTCACCGAGTTCATGTGATTGGTCTCACCGAGATGAGGTTTTGACCTAACCTTAGCACATGGTCTCACCGAGATGAGGTTTTGACCTAACCCTAGCACATGGTCTCACCGAGTTGGTATCGTCGGTCCCACCGAAAAGCCTAACATTCACATTTGAACCAGGTCGGTCCCATCGAGTTTCATTATTCGGTCCCACCGAGTTTGGTAAATCATGTGTAACGGTTAGATTTTGTGTGGAGGCTATATATACCCCTCCACCCCCTTCTCCATTTGGGAGAGTGCCATCAGAATGTGCCTACACTTCCACTACTCATTTTCCGAGAGAGAACCACCTACTCATGTGTTGAGACCAAGACATTCCAATCCAACCACAAGAATCTTGATCTCTAGCCTTCCCCAAGTTGCTTTCCACTCAAATCATCTTTCCACCATATCCAAATCTATGAGAGAGAGTTGAGTGTTGGGGAGACTAACATTTGAAGCACAAGAGCAAGGAGTTCATCATCAACATACCATCTATTACCTTTTGGAGAGTGGTGTATCCTAGATTGGTTAGGTGTCACTTGGGAGCCTCCGTCGAGATTGTGGAGTTGAACCAAGGAGTTTGTAAGGGCAAGGAGATCGCCTACTTCGTGAAGATCTACCCTAGCGAGGCAAGTCCTTCATGGGTGATGGCAATGGTGGGATAGACAAGGTTGCTTCTTCGTGGACCCTTCGTGGGTGGATCCCTCTGTGGACTCGCGCAACCGTACCCCTTCATGGGTTGAAGTCTCCATCAACGTGGATGTATGATAGCACCACCTATCGGAACCACGCCAAAAATCTCTGTGTCTACATTGCGTTTGCTCCCTCCAAAATCCTCCCCTTTACCTTCATATGCAATGATTTACATTCTACTGGTATACTCCTAGAATTGCATGTGTAAGTTGATTGCTTGACTTGAGTTAAGTTGCTAAAATCTGCCAAGACTTAAAATTGAGAAAAGGCTAGATTTTTATTTGGTCAAGTAGTCTAATCACCCCCCCCCCTCTAGACATACTTCCGATCCTACACTATTGCAGGAGCAGATGTAGACGTTATGAAGGTGCAAGCTCGATATGATGACTACTTGATAGTTTAGCGTGCCATGCTTTACGACTTAGAAGTGGGACTTCAAAAACATTTTGAACGCCACGGAACATATGAGATGTTCCAAGAGCTGAAATTGGTATTTCAGACTCATGCCCGTGTCGATAGGTATGAGACCTCTGACAAGTACTTTGCTTACAAGATGGAGGAGAATAGCTCAACTAGTGAGCATGTGCTCAGAATGTCTGGGTACTACAATCACTTGAATCAAGTGGGAGTTAATCTTCCAAATAAGATAATGATTGACAGAGTTCTCTAGTCACTATCACCAAGCTACTAGAACTTTGTGATGAACTATAATATGCAAGTGTAGGATCGAAAGTATGTCTAGAGGGGGGGTGATTAGACTACTTGACCAAATAAAAGCTTAACCTTTTCCCAATTTTAGTTCTTGGCAGATTTTAGCAACTTAGCACAAGTCAAGCAATCTCAATAGCAAGCATGCAAAGAGTATATGAGCAGCGGAAAGTAAAGCATGCAACTTGCAAAAAAGTAAATGGAGGGAGTTTGGAGGGAGCAAATGCAATGTTGATACGGAGATTTTTGGCGTGGTTCTGATAGGTGGTGCTATCGTACATCCATGTTGATGGAGACATCAACCCAAGGAGGGTAACGGTTGCGCGAGTCCACGGACGGCTCCACCCACGAAGAAGCAACCTTGTCTATCCCATCACGGCCATCGCCCATGAAGGACTTGCCTCACTAGGGTAGATCTTCATGAAGTAGGCAATCTCCTTGCCCTTACAAACTCCTTGTTCAACTCCACAATCTTGATGGAGGCTCTCAAGTGACGCCTAACCAATCTAGGAGACACCACTCTCCAAAAGGTAATAGATGGTGTGTTGTTGATGAACTCCTTGCTCTTGTGCTTCAAATGATAGTCTCCCCAACACTCAACTCTCTCTCAGAGATTTGGCTATGGTGGGAAGATGATTTGAGTGGAAAGCAACTTGGGAAGGCTAGAGATCAAGATTCATAAGGTAGGATTGTAATATCTTGGCCTCAACACATGAGTAGGTGGTTCTCTCTCAAAAAATGAGTAGTGGAAGTGTAGGTTGGTTCTGATGGCTCTCTCCATGAATAAAGAGTGGGTGGAGGGGTATATATAGCATCCACACAAAATCTAATCGTTACACACAGATTCCCAAACTCGGTGGGACCGAATCAGCAAACTCGGTCAGACCAATCCAGGTAAAAATGTGAACGTTAGGATTTTCGATGGGACCGATATGCTAGGGTTAGGGCACAATGTAATCTCGGTGTGATCGATCGCATAAACTCGGTGGGACCGACTTCAGCAATAGGTACACAGAGGATTGGTCAGGCAAACTCGGTGGGACCGATTCACTCACTTCGGTGGGACCGAAGTGTTACGAAAAGGAAACAAGGAGTTTGCAATGCAGACTCGGTGGGACTGATTTGCTTATTTCGGTTAGACCGAAATGTTACAAAAGGGAAACAGAGAGTTTGCAACCCCATCTCGGTGAGACCGAGATCCCTATCGGTGAGACCGAAGTAGCTAGGATTTGTGGCAGTGGCTATGTCAAATGAAACTCGGTGGCGCCGGATAGATCAAATCGGTGGGGCCGAATTTGACTTTAGGTTTAGGACATATGTGGAAATGAGAAAGTGGTTGAGAGTTTTGGAGCATATCACTAAGCATTTTGAGCAAGTAACCCATTAAGCAACACCTCATCCCCTTTAAATAGTATTGGCTTTCCTATGGACTCAATGTGATCTTGGATCACTAAAATGAAAATGTAGAGTCTTGAACTTGTTGCCAATATATGTCCTTAGCATTTTGAGGGGTCCACATCTCTAGTCCATGCCATGCCAATCATTGAACTTTCTGAAATGATTATCTTGAAGTAGCATTAGTTCAATGAACTATATGTTGTTAAGAATTACCAAAACCACCTAGGGATTAGTTGCACTTTCAATCTGCCCCTTTTTGGTAATTGATGACAACATATAGATCAAAGCTTCGACAAATGATAATAAGAATGAAATACATTGTCGCTTTGAGAAGTATGTGATAAGCAAGAGCTCCCCCTAAATTTGTGCATTGTTTAAAATTTGCTTTGGACTGCAAATGCACAAACTGTTAGGATCATGGGTTACTCTTCCATGCCACATACATCTTGGTGGAGCGCTCAAAATGATAATAAATAAGAACAAGTACTCATCACCAAGGCAAAGTGAATGATCATACAAGAGATAGATAATGTTATCATTCAATCATAAGCATAAAGAGTGATATGATCAAGCACATGATCATACAAAGTATCCCACATACACACACACATAATGTATCTCACAAGCAAACAAATCAAACAAAGCAAATAAGTAGCAAAAAGAGACAACTCTCTCTCTCTCTCCGAAGCCTATGATCTATACACTTTCTTCCCCTTTGGCAACAAGTTACCAAAAAGCTCGAAAATGCATAGTGATATGCGTCTCTCTAGGCTTGATCTTCGTAAGGAGGTGTTGAGATGACTCCAAGGACGAATGCATCTATAGATGATGTTGGAGCTGGAGGGGTTGCCACTGGAGGGGCAACAGGAGCTGTGGCTGCAGGTGCTGAAGTTGTAGCTCTAGTATCTGTCACTGGCACTACTACAGACCTCTGTGCCCTAGGCACTCTGTGGAACACCTGTGTAGTAGCTTTGCCCTTCCTCTCCTAAGCTTCTTCCTGGAGTTCTTCAACAGTTGTCTGAATCTCAGTCACCTTCAAGTCCAGGTCATAGAATTTTGTCTCTATTATCTTCTCCAAGCTCTCATGGTTCCGAGTCAGGGTAGTTAGTCCTTTCTCAACCCTCAGGATTGCTTGAATTAGAAATCCAAGCTGGTCTTGCTTTGACTTTAGAAAGACTTTTGAAGCCTCTGCTGCACTTGGCATCTTTGTTGCTTTCTTTGCTCTGGCCTTTTCCTTCTTCTCATGAGCTGCAACTGAGGATGGATCTTTAGCATCCATGACAACTGTGTTGTCCTCAAATCTAGGCATCAAAGGAAGATGTTCTTTTTTCAAAAGATAAACTCCTTGCTTCATCTTGAAATTGATTAGCTCTTGGATGTGTGGAGCATATCCACGAGATCTCTTCTGGTCAGCTGTTGTCCTTTTGATTGTCTCAACAATCAAGCTCATGACCTTGAATTTCTGTGGCACAACATCAAACAACTACAGCAAGTTGATGGAATGGCCTCTAATCATCCTGTGATCTCCTGATTTGGGCAACAAAGTGTGCCTCAAGATAGTGTTTATGGTGGCCAAACCAGACAACAAATAATAGACTAACCCAAATTTATGTGTCTCCAGGGCCTTATCTGGTATCTCCTTATACTTATTGGCCATGGTGTTGTGATCTTTCTTCTTCTCAGCATACACATCTATGTCATTTTCTTCTTCTTCAGGGGCATTTATGAGCCTAGCCCACTCATCAACAGTTGATTGGATCCTCTTCCCTTTTGTCATCCACACAATTCTTCCATCTGGATGGAAGTGAGTTGTTGAGTAGAATTGCATAATGAGCTCATCATTCCATTTGGTGAGCTTCTGACCAACAAAGTCATCAACACCATTTGCTTTTAAGCTCTCATGCACACCTGGAAAATGATCAGCATTAGCATCAATAAATTTCCAGTCCACCCATCTCATATCACTAACTATGGGTTTCTTGTCTAGCAACATTGTCTCATAAAAATCCTGTTGCTCTTTGGTGTGGAACCTGTAGTCCACTGCAGTCCTCCTCCTCATAGCATATGGATCAGCTTGTCTCCATTTCCTGAGACCAGCATCCTTTCTTTCCTTCATATTTTCAGCCACTGGGTGACCGTCATTGTGGTCTGGAATCTTGGGCTTGATCTTCCTAAGCACTTGGGCTTCAGCTTCTTCTGCAGCTTCAGGCACTAGGGCCTTGTTCTTCTCTGTTGCAGGTATGTTTCTAGTGCTTCTATTTGGAGCTTGAGCTGGAGCTTTGGGGGCTGTCTTGGGCTTAGAAGGAGCTGCCCTAGACTTGATGGCATCCCCCATTAGCTTATGTGCCTTAGCAGGAGGTGCTTGAGCAGTAACCTCTTCTTCCTCTTCCTCTTCACTTGCAGAATCTTTCCTCATAGATGGGTTTCCAATCACTCTAGTTGTAGTTTTTCTAACCCTCTTCTTCCCTTCTTCACCTGCTCTTGGCTCAAGTGTGAAGACCATAGTTTCCTGAGTGGAAGTTCTAGCCTTAGACATGGGAACTCTCCTGGCAGGTGCCTTCTTGTGCATTCCAGGTTTTGTTGCAGCAGCAGCTCCATATTCCTTTTTCAGCACTTTCTACTTTGATCTTACTTCCTCCTCAGCAGCCACATAGTCCTCATCCTCTGAATATGAGGTTCTCTTCTTCCTTGTCCTTGTAGCTGCCTTGGGCAAATTGCTTGGAGTGCTCCTGCTGCCATCATCAGAGCTGGTAGAGGGACTAGTGCCCTCACTCATGTGCACTTGATCTTCTGATTTGTTTTGGCTATCACTCTTGTCAGACATTCTGGCAAATCAAACTGACTGCAGACCCTGTGAATGGATATAAATGAGGTAGAGTAGATGAGCATCACAAAGTACAGAGTTTTTGCAAAAATAATGAGTCAAAAACTTAGTTTTAGTTTTCAACAAGAAGCATTTCGAAGCTACCGATTTGTAAAACTCGATGACACCGAAGCAACTTTGGAGTCTAAACATGTGGAATCGGTCAGACCAAGAAACAGTTTGCTGACTCCGAGTTTGCTAGGGTTTCACAAAGTCCTAGTATCGGTCACACCGATTTGCAATTTTCGGTCAGACCGAATATCACTTGTGCTTTGGCCTAAGCCAAATCGGTGGAACCGATTCCTACAATTCGGTCGGTCTGACATGAGTCCGGCGGAAAGCTAACCCTAAATTTTCAAATCAAATCTAGTCTAATGGAGGTTCTCTGTGGATGGATCGATCTCATACGTGGTAAAGAACATGGCATTGACCTTGTGCTCAAAATCGGAAGTAAAGAGAGTGCACAAGGGGTCGAACTCATACCCTAGTTTGGCGATGAGTTCACTATGGTGGCAACGACGGCGAAGAAATCCATTGATGGAGGCGGAGACCAGCGGCGGGAGGTCGCTGGCGATGAGGTGACGATCCGGAGACCCGAGAGGCAGAGCAGGACACGTGTGGGCGACAAGGTTTTGAAGTGATTTCCAAAATCTGGCACGTCAGTATATATATCCTGGCACTGTCGGTGTGACCGAGTGGAACAACTTGGTGGCACCGAGACGCGGAATCGCAAGCGGTTACTGCAACTCGGTGAGACCAAAGTGTTCTAATCGGTTGCACCGAGATTGAAACTTGATTAACCCAGTGAACTTGGTGTGACCAAAATGGAGGAGTCGGTCATACCAAAATACACAGTGAGGTTTTGGAAGTTTTAAGTCTATGACAAAATGGGACTCAAGTGCTCCTCACACAGAGGGTCCGAATTTGACTTCGATCAAACTTTTTGATGTAGCATGAATAGAATTTGAGAAGAGAAAAGCATAGATAGCTAGAGGGAGTTCTTAGGCATTCTTGTACATCCATTTGGCAAAAAGAATGAACTCCAAACAAACAAAGCAACAAATGGATGTCCTCGAATGAGAAAAGTATGCAATCAACATGCTCACACAATAAAATAGCAAATGAAATATGTGGCAAAGCATGCACAATCACTCTAACATCTATCAAGCAATTGGCGATGACTAGGTCATCTATATATGAGTATATTGACTTAGGAGTCAAATGAGAACATTTGATCATAGGTCATACTCATCGTTTAAGCACAAGTGGGGTTACCACTTTTACATAAAGCATTGTTGTGTTCACACCATTAGAGTTGCTTTAGCTCAATTCTTAGAGTAAAGCTCCCCCTAGATGTGATATCCCCCCTAAGAGGGATCAACTAACCTTGGGTTTTGTCGATGATGACTTCATGTAGATATCGAAGATGTGGATGCTCATTGTTGATGTAGATCATTTGAAGCAATCCATTGGAGTGAGTTGCACTTTCAATACCTACATGGGTTAGTCCCACAAGGAACAAACAAGGATATCCATAGACATAGAGTGAAGCACACACATGATGATCTCCATGAAAGCATTAGGTTACCTTGTCCTTGTCTTACCAACAAGAGGGTTTGTGACTCCTTGAACTAGTGCAAGATGTGGAAGTTGTTTGCACTTGTCCTTGCCAAATAAATATGAGTGAAGTATGTTGGCGGAGTCACCCTCAAGAACTCTCTAGTTCTTCTTCTTCGGGATCCACATCATCTTGATGGGAATCCTTGGAGTTGTAGATGTACTTGATGAAGTAGAACTTTATGTAGCCTTGGGAACCCACTTGACCAAGGCCTTCGGAGGATCTTCAAATGCATCAATCTCTTCTTGGAGCTTGTCCTTGCCATTTAGCTTGTGGTCTTGTGGTGGAAGATCATCTTGAGCTTGTGTCCCCTTGAAGGAAGTAGGGTCATACTTCTCTTGTTGAGGAACAAACTTCGTCTTGGGGTATTGATCTTCTTCCCACTCAACTCCATTGGCATTGAACTTTCGTTCAAAACCAACACCTTGATTCTTCCTGTGCCTTCCTTGCTTACGTACAATTTCCTCAAATTGCTTACTTCCGGCAAGGCTTTTGTAAACACCTTTCTCTATAATTCCCTTCAATAAGCTATTTTCTTGCTCAAGTGTAACTTGGCTAAGAGAATCATTAGTGGAATCAAGAGAACTACTAGAAGCAACAATATTGGATTTAGCATGATTATTGTTACTACTAGAAGAAGAATCTTTCTTGTTCTTGTTGCTAGATTTTACTTGTGGCATGTAAGTAGACAAGAGTAAACGCTTGGCAATGTAAGAAGAACTTTTCTTCGAAGATCATCATTGATGGCCTTTAAGAACTCATGCTCTTGCTCAAGATTGAGCTTTTCGAAGCGTAACTTCTCATGAGTTTTTAAAAGTTCTCGATGATCTTCTAAAGTAGTTTCATGAGCTAACTTAAGAGTGTTTAGTTCTTTAGTTAGACGCTCAATCTCCTCCTTATAATTGTCATTCGTTTTATCTTGATTAGCATGATTAATTGACGTTTCATCATAGTATTCATCACTAGAGTTGTCAACAAGTAAATCATCATCACCTATCAAGTCATCTTCATCACTATTGAAATCAACATACTCGGGGTGTGTTACCTTGGGGCCTTTAGCCATGAAGCATCTCCCAATTCCTTCATTTGGTGAATCAAATATGTCATGGGAGTTGGTTGACACAAGTGGTAGACCGGCAACACCTTCATCTTGAGTATATTCGGAGTCGGAGAGATAACTTCTCTCGGAGTGGTGGTCGGAGTTGAAGCCGGATACCCATTCACCAAGATAAGCTTGATGTCTTCATTTTGTGTAGCTCCTTGATGGCTTGTCCTTCCTTTTCGACTCCTTGCTTCTTCGAGAGGTTCTTCGTTCATAGCGGTCATCTCTTCTCATTCTCTCTCTTGGAGGTGATTCTTCCCCTTTGCTTCTTCTCTTAGGTGAATCTTATCTTCTTTTGTAGGGAGCCGTACACTCATTGGAGTAGTGTTCGGGTCTTCCACAATTGTAGCAGTTTTGCTCATGACTAGAAGATCTTTTGTCATTGTAGGACCTTGACTTGGAACTTCTTTCCTTGCTTCTACTCTTGTAGAACTTGTTGAAGTTCTTCACCATTAAGCTCAATTCTTCATTGAAGGCTTGTTTCTCATTTGATGATGTAGGAGCATCACATGAGGCTTTGTAAGCACCACTAGACTTTTTTGTGAAGCTCTTCTTTGTCCTTGAGTGACATCTCATGAGCAATAGTTCTTCCAGTGACTTTGGTTGGCTTGAGATCTTTGTAATTTGGCATCATTTGGATCAATGTGCACACGGTATCATATTTTCCATCCAAGGCTCTCAAGATCTTCTTGATGATGAATTTGTCGGTCATCTCTTCACTTCCTAAGCCGGCAATCTCATTTGTGATGAGAGCAAGCCTAGAGTACATTTCGGTGACACCTTCACCACCCTTCATTTTGAACTTGTCAAATTGACTTCGAAGCACATCCAACTCGGATTCCTTGGCGGAGACGGTACCTTCATGCATATCAATCAAAGTATCCCAAATTTCCTTTGCATTCTCAAGATGGCTGATTTTGTTGAATTCTTCGGGGCACAATCCATTGAAGAGGATATGGCAAGCTTGAGCATTGTATTGTGACATCTTCAATTCTTCTGCGGTAGCTTCACGGTTTGGTTCTCTCCCATCAAAGAATTCACCTTGCAATCCAATACACACAATAGCCCAAACAGTGGGGTTATGTCCAAGAATATGCATTTTAATCTTATGTTTCCAACTAGCAAAATTAGTACCATCAAAGTAAGGACCTCTACGGTGGTAATTTCCCTCGCTAGATGCCATACTCTCCTAGGTTGTGAAACCAAGGCTATGATCACCAAAGCTATGGAAATCAAGGCAAATGGAGACCAAAGCTCTGATACCACTTGTAGGATCGAAAGTATGTCTAGAGGGGGGTGATTAGACCACTTGACAAAATAAAAGCTTAACCTTTTCCCAGTTTTAGTTCTTGGCAGATCTTAGCAACTTAGCACAAGTAAAGCAATCTCAATACAATTCAAGCAAGCATGCAAAGAGTATATGAGCAGCGGAAAGTAAAGCATGCAACTTGCAAGAAAGTAAATGGGGGAGTTTGGAGGGAGGAAACGCAATGTTGACACAGAGATTTTTGGCATGGTTCCGATAGGTGGTGCTATTGTACATCCACGTTGATGGAGACTTCAACCCATGGAGGGTAACGGTTGCGCGAGTCCATGGAGGGCTCCACCCACGAAGGGTCCACGAAGAAGCAACCTTGTCTATCCCATCACGGCCATCACCCATCGAAGGACTTGCCTCACTAGGGTAGATCTTCATGAAATAGGCGATCTCCTTGCCCTTACAAACTCCTTGGTTCAACTCCACAATCTTGACGGAGGCTCCCAAGTGACACCTAACCAATCTAGGAGACACCACTCTCCAAAAGGTAATAGATGGTGTGTTGTTGATGAACTCCTTGCTCTTGTGCTTCAAATGATAGTCTCCCCAACACTCAACTCTCTCACACAAATTTGGCTATGGTGGGAAGATGATTTGAGTGGAAAGCAACTTGGGAAGGCTAGAGATCAAGATTCATATGGTAGGATTGGAATATCTTGGTCTCAACACATGAGTAGGTGGTTCTCTCTCAGAAAATGATAGTGGGAGTGTAGGTTTGTTCTGATGGCTCTCTCCATGAATGAAGAGCGGGTGGAGGGGTATATATAGCCTCCACACAAAATCTAATCGTTACACACAGATTCCCAAACTCGGTGGGACCGAATCAGCAAACTCGTTCAGACCGGTCCAGGTAAAAATGTGAACGTTAGGATTTTCGGTGGGACCAATATAGTCATCTCGGTGAGACCGATATGCTAGGGTTAGGGCACAACATAATCTCAGTGTGGCCGACCACATAAACTCGGTGGGACCGATTTCAGCAATAGGTACACAGAGGGTTGGTCATGCAAACTCGGTGGGACCGATTCGCTCACTTCAGTGGGACCGAAGTGTTATGAAAAAGGAAACGTGGAGTTTTCAATGCAAACTCGGTGGGAATGATTTGCTCATTTCGGTGAGACCGAAATGTTACAGAAGGGAAATAGAGAGTTTGCAATCCCATCTTAGTGAGACCAAGATCCCTATCGGTGAGACCGAGTAGCTAGGGTTTGTGGCAGTGGCTATGTCAAATGAAACTTGGTGGCGCCGGATAGATCAAATCGGTGGGGCCGAATTTGACTTTAGGTTTAGGACATATGTGGAAATGAGAAAGTGGTTGAGAGTTTTGGAGCATATCACTAAGCATTTTGAGCAAGTTACCCATTAAGCAACACCTCATCCCCTTTTAATAGTATTGGCTTTCCTATGGACTCAATGTGATCTTGGTTCACTAAAATGAAAATGTAGAGTCTTGAGCTTGTTGCCAATATATGTCCTTAGCATTTTGAAGGGGCCATATCTCTAGTCCATGCCATGCCAATCATTGAACTTTCTGAAATTATTATCTTGAAGTAGCATTAGTTCAAAGAACTATATGTTTTTAAGAATTACCAAAACCACCCAGGGATTAGTTGCACTTTCAGCAAGGGATGACGAAAACTATTCCCGAGCTCTTTGTGATGCTAAAATCGGCTAAGGTCGAAATCAAGAAAGAGCATCAACTGTTGATGATTAACAAGACCAGTAGTTTCAACAAAAAGGGCAAGGGAAAGAAAGGGAACTTCAAGATGAATGAAAAGCAAGTTGCCACTCCTGTGAAGAAGCCCAAAGGTGGACCCAAGCCTGAAACTAGGTGCTTCTACTGCAAAGGAAATTTTCACTGGAAGTGGAACTGCCCCAAATACTTGGCGGATAAGAAGGATGGCAAAGTGAACAAAGGTATATTTGATATACATGTGATTGATGTGTATTTTACTAGTGTTTGTAGTAACCCCTAGGTATTTGATACCAGTTTTGTTGCTAAGATTAGTAACTCAAAACAGGAGTTGTAGAGACTAGTCAAAAGCGAGGTGACAATGTGTGTTGGAAATGATTCCAAGGTTGATATGATCACCATCGCACACTCCCTCTACCTTCGGGATTAGTGTTGAACCTAGATAAATGTTATTTGGTGTTTGCGTTGAGCATGAATATGATTAGATCATGTTTATTGCAAATACAATTATTCATTTAAGTTAGAGAATAATTATTATTCTGTTTACATGAATAAAACCTTCTATGGTCATACACCCAATGTGAATGGTTTATTGAATCTCGATTGTAGTGATACACATATTCATAATATTGATGCCAAAAGATGAAAAGTTGATAATGATAGTGCAACATACTTGTGGCGCTGCCGTTTAGGTCATATTGGTGTAAAGCGCATGAAGAAACTCCATGCAGATGGACTTTTGGGATCACTTGATTATGAATCATTTGATACTTGCGAACCATGCCTCATGGGCAAGATGCCTAAAAATCATTCTTAGGAACAATGGAGCGAGCCAATGACTTATTGGAAATAATACATACCGATCTATGCAGTCCGATGAGTGTTGAGGCACGCGGCGGGTATCGTTATTTTCTGAGCTTCACAGATGATTTGAGCAGATATGGGTATATCTACTTAATGAAACACAAGTATGAAACATTTGAAAAGTTGAAAGAATTTAAGAGTGAAGTGGAGAATCATCATAACAAGAAAATAAGTTTCTATGATCTGATCGCGGAGGCAAATAATTGATTTACGAGTTTGGCCTTCATTTAAAACAATGTGGAATAGTTTCACAACTCACGCCACCTGGAACACCACATCGTAATGGTGTGTCCGAACGTCGTAACCATACTTTATTAGATATGGTGCGATCTATGATGTCTCTTACCGATTTACCACTATCGTTTGGGGTTATGCATTAGAGACAGCTACATTCACGTTAAATAGGGCACCATCTAAATCCGTTGAGATGACTTCGTATGAATTGTGGTTTGGCAAGAAACCTAAGCTGTCATTTCTTAAAATTTGGGGTTGCGACACTTATGTCAAAAGGCTTCAGCCTGATAAACTCGAACCCAAATCAGATAAGTGTGTCTTCATAGGATACCCTAAGGAAACAATTGGGTACACCTTCTACCACAGATCCAAAGGAAAGATCTTTGTTGCCAAGAATGGAACCTTTCTAAAGAAGGAGTTTCTCTCGAAGGAAGTGAGTGGGAGAAAAGTATAACTTGATGAGGTAATTGTACCTTCTCTCAATTTGGAAATTAGAATTAGAGAAATACATTCAGGTGATGCCTACACCAACTAGAGAGGAAGTTAATGATGATGATCATGAAACTTCAAATCAAGTTACTACTGAACCTCGTAGGTCGAACAGAGCACGTCTTGCACCAGAGTGGTACGGTAATCCTGTCCTGGAAGTCATGTTACTAGACCATGGCAAAGCTACGAATTATGAAGAAGCTATGATGAGCCCAGATTCTGACAAATGGCTTGAGGCCATGAAATTTGAGATAGGATCCATTTATGAGAACAAAGTATGGACTTTGGTGGACTTGCCCGATGATCGGCAAGCCATAGAGAATAAATGGATCTTCAAGAAGAAGACTGACGCCGATGGTAATGTTACTATCTACAAAGCTCGACTTGTCGCAAAAGGTTTTTAACAAGTTCAAGGGGTTGACTACGATGAGACCTTCTCACCCGTAGCGATGCTTAAGTCCGTCCGAATCATGTTAGCAATTGACGCCTTTTATGATTATGAAATCTAGCAAATGGACGTCAAAACTGCATTCCTCAATGGATTTCTTAAAGAAGAGTTGTATATGATGCAACCAGAAGGTTTTGTCGATCCTAAAGGTGCTAACAAAGTGTGCATGCTCCAGCGATCCATCTATGGACTGGTGCAGGCATCTCGGAGTCAGAATATATGCTTTGATGAGGTGATCAAAGCATATAGTTTTATACAGACTTTCGGAGAAGCCTGTATTTACAAGAAAGTGAGTGGGAGCTCTATAGCATTTCTGATGTTATATGTGGATGACATATTGTTGATTGGAAATGATATAAAATTTCTGGATAGCATAAAAGGATACTTGAAAGGGTTTTTTCAATGAAATACCTTGGTGAAGCTACTTATATATTGAGCATCGAGATATATAAGGATAAATCAAAACACTTAATAGGACTTCCACAAAGCACATACCTTGACAAAGTTTTGAAAAGGGTTCCAAAATGGGTTAGTCAAGAAAGGGTTCTTGTCTGTGTTGCAAGGTGTGAAGTTGAGTAAGACCCAAAGCCCGACCACGACAGAAGATAGAGAGAGAATGAAAATCATTCCGTATGCCTCGGTCATAGGTTCTATAAAGTATGCCATGTTGCATACCAGACCTGTTGTGTGCCTTACCAATGAGTTTGGCAAGGGGGTATAATAGTGATCCAGGAATAGATCACTAGACAACGGTCAAAATTATCCTTAGAGGACTAAGGAAATATTTCTCGGTTATGGAGGTGATAAAGAGTTCGTCGTAAAGAGTTACGTCGATCCAAGCTTTTACACCGATCCAGATGACTCTGAGTCTCAATCTGGATATGCATTGAAAGTGGAAGCAATTAGCTAGAGTAGCTCCATGCAGAGCATTGTAGACTTAGAAATTTGCAAAATACATACGTATTTGTATATGACAAATCCGTTGACTAAGCCTCTCTCACAAGCAAAACATGATCACACTTAGTACTCTTTGAGTATTAATCACATGGCGATGTGAACTAGATTGTTGACTCTAGTAAACTCTTTGGGTGTTAGTCACATGGCGATGTGAACTGTGGGTGTTAATCACATGTTGATGTGAACTAGATTATTGACTCTAGTGCAAGTGGGAGACTGAAGGTAATATGCCCTAGAGCCAATAATAAAGTTGTTATTTTATATTTCCTTATTCATGATAAATGTTTATTATTCATGCTAGAATTGTATTGATCGGAAACTTAAATACATGTGTGAATACATAAACAAATACTGTGTCCCTAGTAAGCCTCTACTAGACTAGCTCGTTGATCAAAGATGGTTAAGGTTTCCTAACCATGGACATGTGTTGTCATTTGATAACGGGATCACATCATCACGAGAATGATGTGATGGACAAAACCCATCTGCTAGCTTGGCATAATGATCGTTCAGTTTTATTGCTATTGCTTTCTTCATGTCAAATACATATTCCTTCGACTATGAGACTATTCAACTCCCGGATACCGGAGGAATGCCTTGTGTGCTATCAAACATCACAATGTAACTAGGTGATTATAAAGATGCTCTACATGTATCTTCGAAGGTGTTTGTTGAGTTGGCATAGATCGAGATTATGATTTGTCACTCCGAGTATCAGAGAAGTATCTCTGGGCCCTCTCGGTAATACACACTACAGGAATCAGGCACTTTGCCGTCAGCCATGGCTGACGGCAAAGGTATGGATGGCTGACTCAAAGACTTTTGCCGTCAGCCAGCAGACGGCAACAGGTCCGGCTGAATAGGCTATGACAAAGGCTTCTTTGCCGTCTCCTGGCGGACGGCAAAGATGAAAAGGGATTTGCCGTCACACGTGGCAGTTTAGGTCTGTTAAGTTGTTAATGGCGTGCTTTCCCGTCAGCCAGCGGACGACAAAGATGCAAAGGCCTTTGCCGTATGCTGGCTGACGGCAAATCTGCCAAATAGGCCAGTCCCCAAACCCCAGGTTGCATAGGTAGCTTCCACGTGGTAGATTTGCCATCTGCTAGTGGACGGCAAAGACCTTTGCCGTTAGCCAGCGGACGGTGAAGTGGCTATATAGCCCCTGTTTTTCCTGTTTTTTCCTAAATTCGTCCAGTTTGACAGAATTACACACACACACACACACACACACATTTCAAAATAATTCAACAATCATACCAACAATAAGTTTCCAACAACATATACACGTTTCCAACAACAAGAACATATACAAGTTTCCAAGAACATTTCCATATATACAAGTTTGCAACAAGATATCCAACAAGTTTCCAACAACATATCCAACAAGTTTCCATAAATAAAAAGGAAGCACAAGTAAAAGTTTGCAACAAGTTTCCATCAATGCTAGCTTCCTCATCTCAAGCAAATCTGCAAAATTAGGAAAGATGAAAGTTAGAAAAAGAAGAAGACTAGCTAGAAGAAAAGAAGAAGAAGAAGAAGAAGAAGAAGAAGAAGAAGAAGAAGAAGAAGAAGAAGAAGAACAAGAAGAAGAACAAGAAGAAGAAGAAGAAGAAGAAGAAGAAGAAGAAGAAGAAGAAGAAAATTCTTCTTCTTCTTCTAACTAAGGTAGGTAAAAATGTCATTTTTTAGCTAAGGTAGATAAAATGGCTAAGTGTGTAGGTCATTTTAGAGCTAAGCTAGGTAAATAAGGCATTTTGGAGCTAACCTACGTAGTTATGCCATTTTTGAGCTAACTAAGCATATTTATTCATTTTGTAGGACAAAATGGTAAGTGTAGGTCATTTTAGAGCTATCCTAGTTAAAATCGGTCATTTTGGAGCTAGGTAAGGTTATTTTGACATTTTGTAGGAAAATAAACTAATTATATGATAGTTTGGAGCTAAACAAAGGTTATTATGCCATTTTTTACCTAAGTGCGCTAATTATGTCATAAATGAAGTAGTTAAGCTAATTATAGATCATTATTGATCTATCCTAGGTTGTTATGCCATTTTGTACCTAAGTGAGCTAATTATGTCATAAATGAAGTAGCTAAGCTAATTATAGATCATTATTGAGCTATCCTAGGTTGTTATGCCATTTTGTACCTAAGCGAACTAATTATGTCATAAATGAAGTAACTAAGCTAATTATGGATCATTATTGAGCTATCCTAGGTTGTTATGTGATGTCTACTACACAACCTTCTTCTTGTAGACGTTGTTGGGCCTGCAAGTGCACAGGTTTGTAGGACAGTAGCAAATTTCCCTCAAGTGGATGACCTAAGGTTTATTAATCCGTAGGAGGCGTATGATGAAGATGGTCTCTCTCAAACAACCCTGCAACCAAATAACAAAGAGTCTCTTGTGTCCCCAACACACCCAATACAATGGTAAATTGTATAGGTGCACTAGTTCGGCAAAGAGATGGTGATACAAGTGCAATATGGATGGTAGATAAAGGTATTTGTAATCTGAAAATATAAAAACAGCAAGGTAACTAATGATATAAGTGAGCGTAAATGATATTACAATGGTAGGAAACAAGGCCTAGGGTTCATACTTTCACTAGTGCAAGTTCTCTCAACAATAATAACATAGATAGATCATATAACAATCCCTCAACATGCAACAAAGAGTCACTCCAAAGCCACTAATAGCAGAGAACAAACGAAGAGATCATGGTAGGGTATGAAACCACCTCGAAGTTATTCTTTCGGATCAATCTATTCAAGAGTTCGTACTAGAATAACACCTTAAGACACAATCAACCAAAACCCTAATGTCACCTAGATACTCCATTGTCACCTCAAGTATCCCTGGGCATGATTATACGATATGCATCACACAATCTTAGATTCATCTATCCAACCAACACAAAGTACTTCAAAGAGTGCCCCAAAGTTTCTACCGGAGAGTCAAGACGAAAACGTGTGCCAACCCCTATGCATAGGTTCATGGGCGGAACCCGCAAGTTGATCACCAAAACATACATCAAGTGGATCACGTGAATATCCCATTGTCACCACAGATAAACACGGCAAGACATACATCAAGTGTTCTCAAATCCTTAAAGACTCAATCCGATAAGATAACTTCAAGAGGAAAACTCAATTCATCACAAGAGAGTAGAGGGGGAGAAACATCATAAGATCCAACTATAATAGCAAAGCTCGCGATACATCAAGATCGTGCCATAGAGAGAACACGAGAGAGAGAGATCAAACACATAGCTAACGAGAGAGAGAGATCAAACACATAGCTACTGGTACATACCCTCAGCCCCGAGGGTGAACTACTCCCTCCTCATCATGGATAGCGCCGGGATGATGAAGATGGCCACCGGTGATGGGTTCCCCCTCCGGCAGGGTGCCGGAACGGGCTCCCGAGAGGTTTTTGGTGGCTATAGAGGCTTGCGGCGGCAGAACTCCCGATCTATCTCTGTCTTCGATGTTTTTAGGGTACGTGGACTTATATAGGCGAAAGAAGTCGGTCAGGGGAGCCTCGAGGGGCCCAGGAGACAGGGGCGCGCCCTCCTATCTCCTGGCTTCCTCGAGCCTTCCCTGGCTTGAACTCCAAGTCTCCCGGATCATATCCTTTCCAAAAATCACGCTCCCGAAGGTTTCATTCCGTTTGGACTCCATTTGATATTCCTTTTCTTCGAAATACTGAAACTGGCAATAAAATAGCAATATGGGCTGGGCCTCCGGTTAGTAGGTTAGTCCCAAAAGTAATATAAAAGTGTATAATAAAGCCCGTAATCATTCAAAACAGATAATAAAATAGCATGAATGCTTCATAAATTATAGATACGTTGGAGACGTATCAGCATCCGCAAGCTTAATTCCTGCTCGTCCTCGAGTAGATAAATGATAAAAGAAAGAATTTATGAAGTGTGAATTCTAGCAGGTGCACAAGTTTGATCAATGATAATTTCAATCACCTTTTCTAGCATGATTATATGTCATAACAGTAGTTCAACTCGTAAAACTTCTCACGAACAAGCAACAAGCAATTCACATGTTAAAGCATAGACTATAAACTTTCTTGAAAACTAGCAAACTTCATTCTCAGTCATCAAACAATTACAATCCATCTTATTTTCAGGAAGAGTCTATGTCAGAGCTTTGATTTAGCAAACTCCACATACTCAACTATCATATAGTCTTCTACAATTGCTAACACTCATGCAATACTAATGGTTATGGAGTTTTAATCGGACACTAAGAAAGATAGGGGCTTATAGTGTTGCCTCCCAACGTATTCACCTCTGGGTGATGTCAACAATAATAGTTCATGCTAACTTACATCCAACTGGATATATATATATATATATATATATATATATATATATATCAGGATCTTTCCAACACGAGGTGCTTGCCAAAAGATAGAATGAAAAAGGGAAAGGTGAAGATCACCTTGACTCTTGCATAAAGTAAAAGACATAATGTAAAAGATAGGCCCTTCGCAGAGGGAAGCAGAGGTTGTCATGCGCTTTTAGGGTTGGATGCACAAAATCTTAATGCGAAAGAACATCACTTTATATTGCCACTTGTATATGGACCTTTATTATGCAGTCCGTCACTTTTATTGCTTCCATAACAAGATCGTATAAAGCTATTTTCTTCACACCAAAAGATCATACATATTTAGAGAGCAATTTTTATTGCTTGCACCGATGACAACTTACTTGAAGGATCTTACTTAATCCATAGGTAGGTATGGTGGACTCTCATGGAAAAACTGGGTTTAAGGATATTTGGAAGCACAAGTAGTATCTCTACTTGGTGCAAGGAATTTTGGCTAGCATGAGGGGGAAAGGCAAGCTCAACATGTTTGAATGATCCATGACAATATACTTTAACTGAGATGTGCGAAAACATAACCCATTACATTGTCTTCCTTGTCCAACATCAACTCTTTAGCATGTCATACTTAATGAGTGCTTCCAATTATAAAAGATGTCTAGGATAGTGTATTTATATGTGAAATCTCTCTTCCTTCAATATTCTTTCATGAATTGTTCAAATGACCAATACGATGCTTGCTAACCTTCAATAAATTTACAACCTCTACTTCTTAGATGTGAAGTCATTACTCCCCGTGGGATAAGCAAATGAAACATATATAATTTCAGATTTATGACAATCAACTCATTCAACAATTTACTCATAGGATATAAGTTAAGCACACGAGTAAATGACAAACTACTCCAAAAAGATATAAGTGAAGATCAATGAGTAGCTAAATAATTATGTAACTATGTGAAGACTCTCTCTCATTTAAGAATTTCAGTTCTTGGTATTGTATTCAAACATCAAGCAAAAATAAAATGACATTGCAAGGATAGCACAACTCATGTGAAGAAGCAAAAACTTAGGCTCAACCGATACTAACCGATAATTGTTGAAGAAGAAAGGTGGGATGCCTAACGGGGCATCCCCAAGCTTAGATGCTTGAGACTTCTTGACATATTATCTTGGGGTGCCTTGGGCATCCCCAAGATTGAACTTTTGTGTCTCCTTAATTCCTCTCATATCATGGTTTCTCTATTTCTCAAAAGCTTCATCCACAACAAACTCAACAAGAACTCATGAGATAGGTTAGTATAAACCAATGAAAAACCTTATCATTTTATACTGTAATAAATCACTAAAATTATTATTCAACATTGCATACTAAATGCCTCTGCATATTTAATACTCCTATCCTCAAATAGAATCATTAAACAAGCAAACATATGCAAACAATGCAACCATAACAGCAATCTGCCAAAACAGTATAGTCTGTAAAGAATGCAAGAGTATCAATACTTACCTAACTCCAAAAATTATGAGAGAAAATTATCACTTTATTAAATTTATCAGATCTAATTATGCAAAAGGTTTCATCATTATATCATTCTCTGACTTTTCTAGGGAATTTTTGCAACAGCGGTAAACTTTCTGTTTTCAAACAGCAACATGTATACTAGCAAAATAAGCATGGTAAAGGCTATCCTTAACATTTTTATTGAAACTAAATATGCAAAACATTATTCTAAATAACAGAAAGCAAATTCTAACAAAAGAAAATGATGCTTCAAGCAAAACACATATCATGTGGTGAATAAAAATATAGCTCCAAGTAAAGTTACCGATGAAAAAAGACGAAAGAGGGGATGCCTTCCGGGGCATCCCCAAGCTTAGGATCTTGGTTTTCCTTGAATATTATCTTGGGGTGCCTTGGGAATCCCCAATCTTAGGCTCTTGCCACTCCTTATTCCATAGTCCATCGAATCTTTACCCAAAACTTGAAAACTTCACAACACAAAACTCAATAGAAAACTCGTAAGCTCCGTTAGTATAAGAAAATAAAACCACCACTTAGTTACTGTAAAGAACTCATTCTAAATTCATATTGGTGTAATATCTACTGTACTCCAACTTATCTATGGTTCATACCCTTCGATACTACTCATAGATTCATCAAAATAAGCAAACAACACATAGAAAACAGAATCTGTCAAAAACAGAGCAGTCTGTAGTAATCTGTATGAAACGTATACTTATGGAACTCCACAAATCCTACCAAATTAAGAAGTCCTAATACATTTATTTACCAACCCATATCAGAAAGAATCAGATCAGAAGCATGTTTCTATGAATTAACAGAACTAATTTACTGGGTGCAAAAGTTTCTGATTCTCAGCAGGATCAACACAACTATCACCGTAAGCTACCCTAAAGGTCTTACTTGGCACTTTATTGAAACAAAAGCTATAAAACATGATTACTACAGTAGAATAATAATGTGGACACACAAAAACAGTAAGGGTAAATATTGGGTTGTCTCCCAACAAGCGCTTTTCTTTAATGCCTTTCTAGCTAGGCATGATGATGACAATGATGATCACATAAAAGATAAGAATTAAAACATAACGGGAGCATCATGAAGCATATGACTAGCACATTTAAGCCTAACACACTTCCTATGCATAGGGATTTTGTGAGCAAACAACTTCTGGGAACAATAATCAACTAGCATAGAAAGGCAAAACAGGCATAACTTTAAAACTTTAAGCACATAGAGAGGAAACTTGGTATAATTGCAATTCCTATAAGCATATGTTCCTCCCTCATAATAATTTTCAGTAGCATCATGAATGAATTTAACAATATAACCAGTACATAAAGCATTCTTTTCATGATCTATAAGCATAGAAAATTTATTACTCTCCACAAAAGCAAAATTCTTCTCATGAATAATAGTGGGAGCAAACTCAACAAAATAATTATCATGTGAGGCATAATCCAATTGAAAACTAAAATCATGATGACAAGTTTAATGGTTATAATTATTCTTAATAGCATACAAGTCATCACAATAATCATCATAGATAGCAGCTTTGTTCTCATAATCAATTGGAACCTCTTCCGAAATAGTGGAATCATCACTAAATAAAGTTGACACTCTTCCAAATCCACTTTCATATTCATCACAATAAGATTCAACATCCTCCAAAATATTGGGATAACTACTTCCTAAAGTTGACACTCTTCCAAACCCACTTTCATCAATATAACCATCATAAATAGGAGGCATGCTATCATCATAATAAATTTGCTCATCAAAACTTGGGAGACAAAAAATATCACATTCATCAAACATAGTTTCCCCAAGCTTGTGGCTTTGCATATCATTAGCATCATGGATATTCAAGGAATTCATACTAACAACATTGTAATCATGCTCATCATATAAAGATCTAGTGCCAAACATTCTAATGCATTCTTCGTCTAGCACTTGAGCACAATTTTCCTTTCCATCATTCTCACGAAAGATATTAAAAAAGATAAAGCATATGAGACAAACTTAACTCCATTTTTTTGTAGTTTTCTTTTATAAACTAAACTAGTGATAAAACAAGAAACAAAAAGATTCGATTGCAAGATCTAAAGATATACCTTCAAGCACTCACCTCCCCGGTAACGGCGCCAGAAAAGAGCTTGATGTCTACTACACAACCTTCTTCTTGTAGACGTTGTTGCGCCTGCAAGTGCACAGGTTTGTAGGACAATAGCAAATTTCCCTCAAGTGGATGACCTAAGGTTTATCAATCCGTAGGAGGCGCAGGATGAGGATGGTCTCCCTCAAACAACCCTGCAACCAAATAACAAAGAGTCTCTTGTGTCCCCAACATACCCAATACAATGGTAAATTGTATAGGTGCACTAGTTTGGCGAAGAGATGGTGATACAAGTGCAATATGGATGGTAGATAAAGGTATTTGTAATCTGAAAATATAAAAACAGCAAGGTAACTAATGATATAAGTGAGCGGAAACGATATTGCAATGGTAGGAAACAAGGCCTAGGGTTCATACTTTCACTAGTGCAAGTTCTCTCAACAATAATAACATAAATAGATCATATAACAATCACTCAACATGCAACAAAGATTCACTCCAAAGCCACTAATAGCGGAGAAATAACAAAGAGATTATGGTAGGGTACGAAACCACCTCAAAGTTAATCTTTCGGATCGATCTATTCAAGAGTTCATACTAGAATAACACCTTCAGACACAAATCAACCAAAACCCTAATGTCACCTAGATACTCCATTATCACCTGAAGTATCCGTGGGCATGATTATACGATTTGCATCACACAATCTCAGATTCATCTATCCAACCAACACAAAGTACTTCAAAGAGTGCCCCAAAGTTTCTACCGGAGAGTCAAGACGAAAACGTGTGCCAACCCCCTATGCATAGGTTCATGGGTGGAACCCGCAAGTTGATCACCAAAACATACATCAAGTGGATCACGTGAATATCCCATTGTCACCACAGATAAACACGGCAAGACATACATCAAGTGTTCTCAAATCCTTAAAGACTCAATCCGATAAGATAACTTCAAGAGGAAAACTCAATTCATCACAAGAGAGTAGAGGGGGAGAAACATCATAAGATCCAACTATAATAGCAAAGCTCGCGATACATCAAGATCGTGCCATAGAGAGAATACGGGAGAGAGAGAGAGAGAGAGATCAAACACATAGCTACTGGTACATACCCTCAGCCCCGAGGGTGAACTACTCCCTCCTCGTCATGGATAGCACCGGGATGATGAAGATGGCCATCGGTGATGGGTTCCCCCTCCGGCAGAGTGCCGGAACGGGCTCCCGAGAGGTTTTTGGTGGCTACAGAGGCTTGCGGTGGCGGAACTCCCGATCTATCTCTGTCTTTGATGTTTTTAGGGTACGTGGACTTATATAGGCGAAAGAAGTTGGTCAAGGGAGCCTTGAGGGGCCCAAGAGACAGGGGGCGCGCCCAAGGGATGGGCGCACCCTCCTATCTCCTGGCTTCCTCGAGCCTTCCCTGGCTTGAACTCCAAGTCTCCCGGATTATATCCTTTCCAAAAATCACGCTCCCGAAGGTTTCATTCCATTTGGACTCCGTTTGATATTCCTTTTCTTCGAAATACTGAAACAAGCAATAAAACAGCAATATGGGTTGGGCCTCCGGTTAGTAGGTTAGTCCCAAAAGTAATATAAAAGTGTATAAGAAAGCCCGTAATCATTCAAAACAGATAATAAAATAGCATGAATGCTTCATAAATTATAGATACGTTGGAGACGTATCATTATGCCATTTTGTACCTAAGTGAGCTAATTATGTCATAATTTAAGTAGCTAAGCTAATTATATATCATTATCGAGCTATCCTAGGTTGTTATGCCATTTTGTACCTAAGTGAGCTAATTATGTCATAAATGAACTAGCTAAGCTAGCTATAGATCATTATTGAGCTATCCTAGGTTGTTATGCCATTTTCTAGCTAACAAAGCATTTGTTAAGCAAAACACTTGGGAAAACTTACCATAATACGGGAGGTGAAGGACCGGTCGGGATTGCGCCACCGCGAGACGGAGACGGATCGGTCTATCCTTTGTGGGAGGCGTGCTGCACGAGAGATCATTTGCAATGTTTAGCTAGCATGATACAACTGAAATGTGAATACTAGTAACTAATGACCATTTAAATGAAACTTACCATGCCCGCTATAGCAATATGGGGCATCAGCAGAGGGGTCTGGCCGGTTTTCTTGCACACGGACTGCACATTTTGTTTTCTCGAGTCAGTCATATTAGTTAGTAATGAAACGAACATTGCGTGCATGATTTGGCTAGTATGCGGGAGAAACTTACCACGAGGATCTCGTATAGGGCCCAGTGACTCGCGTTGTTCTGGTTCCTCTCCGCCTCGAATAGATTAGCCATCCTCTCCTCCATCTCCCTCACCTTCTCCTCCGCCTGCCTGGTTGCCTCCGCCACAAGCTCCTGGGCCCTAGCCTCGATAGCGAGATCCATTGGCCGTGGTCGAGGCCTCATCTCGGGAAGAGACTTCGTCTGCCACTTATTGATCTCCGGGAGACTTCTAGGACAACGTATGAGTCCATCCCCAATGGCTACGTGGCCATGTTTCCTCCCATCACCAGATAGCATCACGAGCTCAAGATCAAAAGGACTCTGGATCGGATTGAAGTCCTCACCTTTCATATGCTTCCCCCAGTCTCTGTACCTCACAAGCTTGTCGTGGGAGGAGATGTTGGTGAAGCTCTCTGGATGATTGAGGTCATTCTCCGAGAATGCCTTGGCCTTCTTGTACAGGGCACTATGGGCCATGGCATAGAGGTTGTACAGCGGTGACACCTCCTTCTTGTTGTGTCGCGCCTGAAAGAGAGGAACATGGTAAATTAGTAATTAAAGCTAGCATGAAGAATGAAATTGCATGAATCGAACCACATACCCAGTGATCCCCGTACTCAGATAGGTTGGAGCTCCCTTGATAGTGCGGCACACCTTGCATCTAGGCATGCTTGTCCCTGGCATTGTTGTGGATGGCTAGCCATTGGGGAGAGCACCACTCATCCACCAACATCTCCCAACAGTCCATCTTATCCGCACACCATCTCGGGGGCACCTAAGTTAGACAAAGAGAAATTTCAGCACTACGCCTACGAATCAAATCAAGGAAACTTGTACAAGGCCTTAAGAATAGGTAATTACCTTCATGTACTTGCCCTTACTTAGATACTTGATGCGACACTTCTTCTTCTGCCTCCTGGTGTTAGTCGAGGCGTAGTAGTCTCGGACAGCCTGCCCCGAGCCTCGTGTCATGTGTTTTGAAGTAGGCGCTTGCACTCGGCTTCGAGAACCATAGTCGCGTCCGCCTCATGTTCCTCAAGACACCTATAGAAGGTCTGCAATCAAACAAGACAACATTGATCATTAGTACAATCACTAGGTACTGTTGACTTTTAATTATGAAAAGGAGAAATTATCCAAAATTGTCGTCTCACAATGTCGGCCACCGTCTCGCACACGACACCGTCGACCATCTCCCCCGATGGGGCTGAGCAGCCTCGTACAGCTCCCAGGTCAGTGCTAGTTGTGGAATTTCACCCTCGCCGGGAAACATGACCCACCCTGGGAAGTGGTGCCGGACTAGAGTACCAAGGACCTGGTTGGGCCTGCAGACACCATCTGCATGCATCCAACCCCTGCAGTATGACAAGGCCAACACATTAGATATTAATTTGAACAAACATGAAGGCAAAAGGTTAAAAAAGAGTAAATGCACTTACTTCTCCCCGTTAGGCTGAATCAACCACCTCTGGTAGCGGGTCGCCGGCACGGACAATAGCTTAGTACCACCACGCGGGTAGACCTTCTTGCGCTCCTCAACCCGCTCGCTCTCGCTGAAGCTATCCTCAGATAAGGTCTCCTCGACACCATCATCATGGTCGGGGTGTCGGGGGTGCCATGTCGGGATCTCGGGGTGTCGCGTCGGGGGTCGAGGTGTCGGGGGTGTCGTGTCGGGGTGCCCCTCGGCAACCCTCGACCATCGGCAACCCTTGGGGCTCGGGGTGTCGTGTCGAGGGTTGGGGTATCGGTGGTGTTGTGTCGAGGGTCGAGGGGTCGGGGTGTCGTGTCGAGGGTCAAGGGGTCGCCGACACCACGACCCCTCGACCCTCGACACGACACCCCGACCCCTCGACCCTCGACCCCTTGACCCCCGACACAACACCCGACAAACCGACCCCTCGACCCTCGACAGGACACCCTGACACCTCTTCTTCTTTTACTTCCTTTTTTCATGTTTCTTGTTTATTCTTAAAAACAGAAAAAACTACCTAAACTAATTAAACTAAATAACATAAACTAATTAAACCTAAACTAACTAAACTAAAAAACCTAAACTAATTAAACTAAATAACC
The DNA here is from genome assembly GCF_018294505.1 of Triticum aestivum. Taxonomy (NCBI): domain Eukaryota; kingdom Viridiplantae; phylum Streptophyta; class Magnoliopsida; order Poales; family Poaceae; genus Triticum; species Triticum aestivum. Next base: position 396,470,206 of record NC_057810.1, read on the forward strand.
TAGACCAATTAAACCTAAACTAACTAAACTAGAAAACCTAAACCAATTAAACCTAAACTAACTAAACTAAACAACCTAAACTAATTAAACCTAAACTAATTAAACTAAATAACCTAAACAGAGACAGCCCTGCCCTGCCCGTTCGGGGAAGCCTATGTGCAGTTCAGGCATGTGAGAGACGGAGACAGACTGGTTAGAGATAGCCCACATGCATTTGGGGATGTTTTTATCTCGTTTACTAGGCACAATGAGGGTCGGAATTGGAGAAGGGTTAATTTCAATAGGGTCTGTTGGCTTCTGATTGTGGGGATTCCGTTTGATAACTGCAACACTGAAGATATTGCTGCAGCAGTTGCTCGATTCGCCAAGATTATCAGTTGGGAAAAAGAGGATGCGCTGAAGGGGAAAGTTCTGGTTAAGGCAAGAGTTACTGATTTACAGGAAATACCAAAGAGCTTAAGATGGACTGAAGGAGAGATGTTCGAGGGAGAATCCTTGACGAGTTCAATTGAGGTTCTTATGGAAGAAATGCTGGGTGGGGGTCCACCGGATGAGGACCCTATTCCACCTCCTGGCTTGGATCCACATCCTATCCCCCTCAATGCGAATGATTTTCCTGGGTTTCATCATGCTGCAATCAATAATGAGCAAGATCATGAGGAAGATTGGGATGACTGGGAGGAACAGGGGCATTGGGCCTTTCCCCCTCTTGTCCAGGTGCCACAACAGGTGATTCACGATGAAATTCTGGTGGATGACAATGAGGCAATCCCAAACAGCAGCATAACAACAACAGTTTCTCTGTCAGAAGGTCTCCTTTCTCACAATGTTGTGGGAGGTGTTAATAGCAGCGATGAAGTTAACCAGGCTGCTGCTGGTGAAGTTGCACCTGTCTTGGGTGTTGGTCTGCAAAATCTTCTGCAAGCATATCCTCCTGACATGGAGGAACATCCTGTGTTTGCCATGCCTGATCCTCCGGTTAATCCAGAGCCAACTATTCATCAGGTTGCACCCCTGCCTCCACCAGCAGTTGCTGTAGAATTGGTGCCAGTTGTGGAGGCTGTGGAGGATGCTCAAGCTGCAGTGGATCCCCCTGCAATGGATCTGGCTATTGATGGACAGCATGACTCGCAGAAGTCAGTCCTCCCTTCTTCTTCTTCTGAGATTCCTAAACAGGATCATGTCAACAGTCAGGAAGTTTAGAAAGTTACTCTGCTGACTGCTATGGAACAAGTTCATGAATCTGAGGGAGGTGTGGAGCCTTTATAGGTCAATTCTATGCAACCTGGCTCTTCCAAAGGTAATGTCTCACAGGTCAACTCACCTACTACTAATGATTATTACAATTTAGCACAATCACATGCTTTCTCAGTTATTGATGGAGAACACTTAATCTCTGAAGAAGGCTTGGAATTATGGGTCAATCATTTTGCTCCATCATCGCAGGAGGTCCCTAATGCTCTCTCAGCTGAGATTCCTGTAAGTTGGTTCAATTTCATAATGAACCTGTTGCTCAATCCTGATAGATTTGAATGGACTGTAAAACTGCTAAAATCTCCTTTATGGCACATTTTGACTGATAACTGCAATGAAGAGGACACTATGACATTCATAATACCTGCTGCTTGTTCTGTCACCCAAGCTCCTATTTGTCAGCAACTCAAAAATGCAAGCCAGGATAAAGAAAATGATGGTGTCAGTCCTGCAGCTCACTCATCCTCTGAGGCAAGCAGCCCCCTAAAGAGAATTTCTCCAAACAATATCATTCTTCTACCTGCTGGTGAGGCAATCTCTAGGAAGAGAAGAGGAAAAGGGCCACTGGTGGAGAACCAGGTAAGAAGGAGTGACAGAATTAGAGAGGAAAATAATGGGTACAAAAGAAATTCATGTGTTAATAAAGAGTGTCTACCATGCAATGCTGTTCCTCCTATCATTCAGAATAGGATTGTCAAAAACCTCACTAGTGCTTTTTGCAAGGTGGCTGAGGAGGATCTCCAGGAGAAGTTGGCTAAAAGGCCAAAGAAAAAAGAAGTGGAGCATGAGGAGTTGGCCAAGGTATCTGAGGCCAAGGAAAACAACTTCAAGGATAGTTCTAAATGATTAGATCAGTCACTGATAGAAGGGGGTCTAGGAAAGTGGCAACTTTTGCAATATGTTGGCTGCTTGTCTGGCTATGTATGAACTTACTTCTTAAGGGTTGTAAAACTATTATTTTGGTTAGCTGCTACTGCTTGGCCTACATGGTGTCCATTCTTTGTGTGAATGATGTTAACTACTTGCTTAATGGATATATGATCTGGATCTTGCTGAAGCTCATTGTTATATGTGAGGGCAGATATAAGGGTTGTGAGGGGCATTTGCATTGGCCCTCCACATGTTTCTTGTCTCAAGGGATGGACCTTGAGAAAATCACACAGAACATTAAGTTTAGTACATGAATAATCACAAGTCTTGGAATATTCTTAACTGGAACATCAGAGGTGTCTATTCTGAAAATAAATGGTTGGCTATTAAACAGAAAATGGAGGAAAGTGCTGCTAGAATTCTCTGCTTACAAGAAACAAAAAGAGAAACTTTTGACCTAGCTTACATTAATAAGTTCTGCCCTAGAAGATTTAATAAGTTTGAATTCCTCCCTTCTATTGGAGCTTCTGGAGGAATTCTCATTGCTTGGAATGAAGGCCTTTTTAAGGGAGAATTAATGTTTTCTAATAATTTTTCTCTATCTGTTAAGTTCACCTGCAATAGCTCTGCACAAACATGGATTCTCACAAACATTTATGGCCCATGTGAACGAGCTGATAAGGTTGAATTCCTCAACTGGTTTAGTAATATCCAAATGCCACCTGATGAAGACTGGATTTTAATGGGGGATTTCAATTTCATCAGATCACCTTCTGATAGAAATAAACCCGGGGGTGACATCAATCAAATGCTTCTTTTTAATGAAGCCATCAGCAATTTAGGTTTAGTGGAGCTGCCTCTGAAAGTCAGACAATACAGTTGGAGTAATATGCAAGAAAATCCTCTGCTTGAAAAGTTGGACTGGTTTTTTACATCTGCTGCTTGGATGACATCATTCCCTGACACAACTGCTTTGCCACTAGCCAGACCCATTTCTGACCATCTCCCTTGTGTGGTTAAAGTGGGGACTTCAATACCTAAATCAAAAGTTTTTAGGTTTGAGAATTATTGGCTCAAGCATTCCTCCTTCAAAGACCTGGTCAAAAATGCTTGGGATATCCCTATTGGCTATTCTGAACCTGCAAAAATCATCAATGCAAAACTGAAACACCTAAGAAGGAGCATCAAATTATGGATCAAGGATATGCCTTGCCTGAGGAAACAAATTGCTGATATCAATGAGTGTATATACCTGCTAGACCTATTTGAGGAATTCAGAATGCTAAGTACTTTTGAATGGAACTGCAGAAAGCTTTTGAAAGAACACCTAATGACCATTCTCACCAATCAAAAGATTTATTGGAAGCAAAGATGGAAGATTAAGGGGGTCAAGTTTGGAGATGAAAATACTAAGTTCTTTCACACTAAAGCCTCAATCAACTTCAGACATAATAAAATTGCTATTCTCAGAAATGAGGACAATGTGGAAATTTCTGATCATGCAGGAAAAGCTGGAATTCTTTGGGAGGCTTTCAAAAAAAGGCTTGGCCAATCAGAAGGACACACAATGCATTTTGACCTGCACAGTCTTCTGGGACAATAGAACAATCCTGAGATATTTCAAGATCTAGAAAAGCCTTTCTCTGATGAAGAAATCAATCAAATTGTCAAGGAGCTGTCACATGATAAATCACCAGGTCCAGATGGGTTCAATAATGAGTTCATTCAATCTTGTTGGGATATTATAGGAACAGATGTCAAGAACCTCATCCATGCTTTTCATGCTGGAAACATCTCTTTGGAAAGCATCAACACTTCATACATCACTTTAATTCCAAAAAAAGAGGTGCCTATGACTCCTAATGACTTCAGGCCTATATCTCTATTGAATGGGGTGTTCAAAATTATTACAAAATTATTGGCCAATAGACTTCAAAAAATAATTTTGCAACTCATCCATATCAATTAGTATGGGTTCTTAAAAGACAGAGTGATTCAAGACTGTCTTGGCTGGTCCTATGAATATCTACACCAAAGTTTCAAGTCAAGAAAGGAATTACTGGTCCTGAAATTAGATTTTGAAAAGGCTTTTGACACAATTGAACATCAAGCAATAATTGACATCCTGAGAGCAAAAGGTTTTGGGGAATCATGGATTCAAATCTTATTCAGTTCTCCTTCTTCTGCTGTTATGCTAAATGGGGTTCCTGGCAAAAAATTCTATTGTAGAAGGGGATTTAGGCAAGGAGACCCTCTTTCCCCACTCCTATTTGTGTTGGCTGCTGATTTATTACAATCCATTCTCAATAAAGCAAGGGATATTGGACTGCTTACTGCTCCTATTCAACTTAACTCTTGCCCTGATTTCCCAATAGTGCAATATGCAGATGACACATTGCTGATTATGAAAGCAGATGCCAGAGAATTATTTTGTCTAAAAGCTCTTCTGAACTCTTTTGCCACAGCTACAGGCCTCAAAGTCAACTATCAGAAATCTATCATGGTTCCAATTAATATCAATGAGGATAGGGTTGATATATTTACCAATAACTTGAACTGCCAAAGAGGAGCTTTCCCTTTCACTTACCTAGGACTTCCTTTGGGCTTATCCAAGCCCACTGTGGAGCAATGTATGCCAATGGTTCAAAGAATTGCAAAAAGGTTAGCTGGCTTGGCTACCTTCATGACAAGTGTTGGAAGACTGCTTCTGGTCAAATCTGTGTTGGCCTCCTTGCCAATATTTTTCATGGCTTGTATAGATGTACCTGTAACTATCAAGCAACAAGTAATAAAGTACTTGAGGCACTGTTTATGGAGAGGTTCTGACATGGAGGATCACAGACCAGCCTCTGTTGCTTGGACAACTGTCTGTAGACCAAAGGTGCAAGGTGGTCTGGGAGTTATGGACATTTTTGCTCAAAACAAGGCTTTGCTAATGAAAAATCTTCATAAATTTTACAACAGGCATGATATCCCTTGGGTGAACCTCATTTGGGAATCACACTACCAGGACAATAAATTACCAGGGAATGATTTGGTTGGGTCTTTCTGGTGGAGGTCCATCCTTCAATTAACAGATCAATATAAAGCCATGGCCAGATATAACTTAGGGGATGGTAGAACTGCCTTCTTTTGGTCTGATTTGTGGGACAATGCTGTATTACAGCAGGAATACCCCCATCTTTATTCCTTTGTGCAAGATGCTACAATGACAGTTCAACAAGTGGTGAGTACTGAGTACCTTGAGGATTTGTTCCACCTGCCTCTGTCTAACCAAAGCATACCAGCAGTTTTTGTTGTTAGAAGAAGTTTGTCATGATTTGAGACAATCAGAATTTTTGCATATGTCTGACACTTGGAGTTATATATGGGGCAACGGTAATTTCTCTGCTTCAAAGGCATACAGAGTGATCATAGGTGTCAAACAAGTTCCACCTCACTTTGCCTGGATTTGGAAGTCCTCATGTCAACCTAAGCACAAAATGTTCTTCTGGATGCTTCTGCATGATAGACTCAACACAAGAAACTTGCTAAGAAGGAAAACTATGATCTTGGAAGAATACACATGTGCTGTGATGAATTGCCAACAAGAAGAAACTCTGCACCATTTATTCCGGGGGTGCCAATTCTCTAGGATATGTTGGAATTTCATATGTCCACAAAGATCTCCAAACCTATCTGTGTTAGAGGCCTTCCAAGATCTGAAGGAAAAGTTGAATGTTCCTTTCTTCATGGAGATCATTATACTGGGATCTTGGGCTATATGGATTTCTAGAAACAACAAATTTTTTGAAAACATTCAACCATCATTCCAAGGTTGGAAACACATTTACTTTGGGGAACTCAAGCTGCTATCCCACAGGATCAAGGCTAAATATGCTACAGAGTTCAACATCTGGCTGACTAGCTTGCTAGTCACTTGAGGAGCCATTCTCTTAGTTTTATTTCTAGTTTTAGCTTTAGTCTTAGCTTTCTCTTTAGGGGCTCATCTCAAGCCCTTGTCTGTATAGCTTGTGTTGTCTTGTTTTGTTTTGTTTTTTTAGTTTTAGTTTTAGCTAGCTCCCATAGTTTGTTGTATAGTTTGTTTTTTTCTGTTTTTCTTGGTTCTGTGTTACTCTTTTTATTTTTTAATAAAAATTGCAGTGGGCTACTGTTCATAGTAAAAAAAATAACCTAAACTAATTAAACTAAATAACCTAAACAAATTAAACCTAAACCTAAACTAAAAAACCTAAACTAATTAAACCTAAACTAACTAAACTAAAAAACCTAAAATAATTAAACTAAATAGCCTAAACAAATTAAACCTAAACCTAAACTAAAAAACCTTAATTAATTGAACCTAAACTAACTAAACTAAAAAACAGGAAAGAATAGGAGATGGGGTGGCAGGGGCTCACCGTGGGGGCGACAACGGGTCGGGGAGGGGGCGGCGACGGGGCACGGTGGCGACGGGGCGGGGAGGGGGCAGCGACAGGCGCCGCTCCTCGGGGGCGGTCCACCGGCGGCTGCGGCGGGGAGGCGGTGGCGGGGAGGCTCGGGAGGGGGGTGGGGAGGCAGGAAGGGGGCGGCGAACGGGCGGGGCGGGGGCGGCGAGGGGGCGGTGACGGAGAGGTGGTGGGTCGGTGGGGCGGTGGGGTGACGGGGCGGCGACGGTGCTCATCGGGCAGAGAGGAGAGGAGAAAGAGAGAGGGCGACGGCATGAGCGCGGGCCGTTAACTTATTTTGAAGCTTTGTCGTCTGTGTCGCCTTTGCCGTCTGCAAGCTGAGGGCAACGGACACTTCGCCGTCTGCTAGCGGACGGCAAAGAGAGGGCCCGTTAGGGCTTAACAGCCAGTGGGCCAAACACCCTCTTTGCCGTCAGCTAGTGAACGAGAAAGAAGCTTTGCCATCAGCTAGCGGATGACAAAAAGTTGTCTCATGGCAAAGCCTTCCTTTGTGGTCTGCCTCCTCTTTGTCGTCCGCTTTCTGGTGGCTGATGGCAAAGCCTTTCTTTGCCGTCCGCGGCAAAGAGGGGGCAGCCGGCAAAATCTTCTGATTCCAGTAGTGACACATCATAAGCTTGCAAGCAAACAACTAAGGAGTTAATCATGAGGTGATGTATTACGGAATGGGTAAAGAGACTTGCCGGTGACGAGATTGAACTAGGTATGAAGATACCGACGATCGAATCTCTGGCAAGTAATAGACCAGTGGACAAAGGGAATAACGTATGTTGTCATAACGGTTTGACCGACAAAGATCTTCGTAGAATATGTAGGAACCAATATGAGAATCCAGGTTTCGCTATTGGTTATTGACCGGAGAGGTGTCTCAGTCATGTCTACATAGTTCTCGAAGCCGTAGGGTCCGCATGCTTAACGTTCGATGATGATTTAGTATTATATGAGTTATATGATTTGGTGACTGAATGTTTTTCGGATTCCCGGATGAGATCACAGACACGACGAGGAGTCTTGAAATGGTCGATACGTAAAGATCAATATATAGGACGATGGTATTCGGACATCAGAAGTGTTTCGGAGGGTACCGGGTACTTATCGGGTCTCCGGAAAGGAGTTTCGAGCACCCCCGTCAAATATATGGGCCATATGGGCCAAGTGAGGGAACACACCAGCCCACAAGGTGCTGGTGCGCCCCTATAGAGGCCAGCCCTATGAGGAGGAGAAGGAAAGAGGGGAGGGAAAGGAAAGTGTTGATTAGGATTCTTACTTCCTTCCCTCTCCCCCTCTTTCCTTCCCCCTCGGTTATATATGGTGGGAGGGGGTGAGGGAGTCCTGGATTAGGGGGTATCCGGAGAGCCGAACTATATACTTTGGTCGGACTGTTGGACCGTGAAGATACAAGACTCAAGACTTCGTCCCGTGTCTGGATGGGACTCTCCTTTGCGTGGAAGACAAGCTTGGCGATTCGGATATTATATTTCCTTCTTTGTAACCGACTCCATGTAAACCCTATCCCTCTCCGGTATCTATATAAACCGGAGGGTTTAGTCCTTAGAGGGAGAATCATAATCATCATAGGCTAGCTTCTAGGGTTTAGCCTCTACGATCTCGTGGTAGATCAACTCTTGTAACACTCATACCATCAATATTAATCAAGCAGGAAGTAGGGTTTTACCTCCATCGAGAGGGCCCGAACCTGGGTAAAACATCGTGCCCCTTGCCTCCTGTTACCATTAGCCTAAGACGCACAGATCGGGACCCCCTACCCGAGATCCGCCGGTTTTGACACCGACATTGGTGCTTTCATTGAGAGTTCCTCTGTGTCGTCGCTGCAAGGCTTGATGGCTCCTTTAATCATCAACAACAACATGGCCCAGGGTGAGACTTTTCTCCATGGACAGATCTTCGTGTTCGGTGGCTTCATACTGCGGGCCAATTCGCTTGGCCATCTGGAGAAGATCGACAGCTATGCCCCTGGCCATCAGGTCAGGTTCGGAAACTTGAATTACACGGCCGATATCCACGGAGACTTGATCTTCAACAGGTTCGGGCCTGCGCCAGGAGCACCAGACAGCCACGATGAGCACGGCTTAGACCTGCTGTCGGACAATGCTCGGGATATCGCCCCTGCAGGAGTCCCGGACCTAAATCCGGAGTAGATTGCGTCGCCCGAGGACTGGTAGATGGACCCCGCCCCGGAGGCCGCACACTCAACGGCGGTAGAGCCAAACACATACTTCACCCCCAAGGAAGCATGTGACACCGGACCCCCGGACTCGTATCCGGCTCTAAGTTCCAGTCCGTGCACCTCCCAGCCCGCCGAATCTGGCTGGGCTCCGGTAATGGAGTTCACCGCTGCGGATATCTTCCAGCACTCGCCCTTTGGCGACATGCTGAACTCTTTAAAGTCTCTCTCTTTGTCAGGAGACTCTCGGCCGAACTATGTCCGGCTCGAGTGGGAAGCGGGCGACGAAGGAATTCGTTGCCCACCCACCACCCACTTAATCGCCACGGTCGATGATTTAACCGACGTGCTTGACTTCGACTCTGAAGACATCGACGGTATGGACGACGATGCAGGAGAGGAACAGGAACCACCACCCACGGGGCGGTGGACAGCCACCTCCTCATATGATATATATAGTGGACACTCCGAAAGAAACCAATGGCGATGAGGCAATGGAGGATAACCCCTCAAGGAAGAAAGCAAAGCATGGGCGTCATCGGCGCCGCTCCAAGCCCCGCCACAGCAATACCGGCACAGGTGACAAAAACAGTCCGGATGGTGCCGAAGATGAATACAACCCCAATCAGCCTGCCTTCGAGCAGGCCGAACAGGAAGACGGGCAGGTCAGCCCAGACGAACAGGCGACGGATGGATATCCGGAGGAGGACAACTACATGCCCCCCTCTGAAGACGAGATTAGCCTCGGCAACAACGAGTTCGGCGTGCCTGAGGACCCCGTGGAGCAGGAGCGCTTCAAGCACCGGCTTATGGCCACTGCGAGGAGCCTGGAAAAGAAGCAGCAGCAGCTCCAAGCTGATCAAGACCTGCTCACAGACAGATGGACTGAAGTCCTGGCAGCCGAGGAATACGGACTCGAGAGCCACACAGCTGACCGGCCACCTCGTGGCCGGGATAAAACGGCATATCAGCCCGAATACCAGCCCGCACCCCCACGCCAACACACTACGGCCCGGGGCAATAGGCAGGACCTGCAAGATATACTGGAAAACAAGGCAGGACAGCCAAGATCGATCTACGGATCGCGGGGGCGTGCCCCAACATGTAACGATGATCGTTACACCGGATACACCATCGACAAGTCCTGCCGGGCCGAATACAGCCAGCCAGACTCAGTCGAACTACGTAGCCACATAGCCCGGCATAGAGGCGCCGCACACCCCCTCTGCTTCACTGACGAAGTGATGGATCATGAATTCCCAGAAGGGTTTAAACCCGTAAACATCGAATCATATGATGGCACAACAGACCCCGCAGTATGGATCAAAGATTTCCTTCTCCACATTCACATGGCCCGCGGAGACGATCTACACAACATCAAATATCTTCCCCTTAAGCTCAAAGGACCTGCCCGACACTGGCTAAACAGCCTGCCGGCAAATTCCATTGGCAGTTGGGAAAACCTGGAGGACGTGTTCCTCGACAACTTCCAGGGCACATACGTGCGACCACCGGATGCCGATGACTTGAGCCACATTACCCAACAGCCCGGAGAGTCAGCCAGGAAATTCTGGACTTGGTTCCTAACCAAAAAGAACCAAATAGTCGACTGTACGGACGCCGAAGCTCTAGCAGCCTTTAAGCATAATATCCATGACGAGTGGCTTGCCCGACACCTCGGCCAGGAAAAACCAAAGTCCACGGCGGCCCTCACGACACTCATGACCCTCTTTTGCGTGGGAGAGGACAGCTGGTTGGCTCGCAGTAGCATTACGCCTATAAATTCCGGCACCTCAGATGTCTGCAACAATAAGGGCAAGCCACGGCGCAATAGGCATAAGCGACGGAACAACGGCGACAACACTGAAGACACGGCAGTCAACGCCGGATTCAGTGGATCCAAATCCGGTCAGCAGAAAAAGCCGTTCAAAAGAAACAGTCAGGGACCGTCCAGTCTGGACCGCATACTTGAACGCTCGTGCCAAATTCATGGCACCCCGGATAAGCCAGCAAACCACACTAATAGAGACTGCTGGGTGTTCAAACAGGACGGTAAAATAAACGCCCAAAACAAGGACAAGGGGCTGCACAACGACGAGCCCCGAGGTCCAAACACGGGGGGACAGAAGAAATTTCCTCCCCAGGTGAAAACGATCAACATGATCTACGCCATCCACATTCCCAAATGGGAACGGAAGCGAGCACTACGGGACGTCTATGCGATGGAGCCAGTCACCCCAAAATTTAACCCATGGTCAGCCTGTCCAGTCACCTTTGATAGTAGGGATCACCCTACTAGCATCCGTCACGGCGGTTCAGCCGCATTGGTCCTAGACCCAATCATCGGCCGATTCCACCTCACGCGAGTCCTTATGGATGGCAGCAGCAGCCTTAACCTGCTTTATCAGGACACAGTGCACAAAATGGGCATCTACCCCTCAAGGATGAAGCCCACCAAAACCACCTTCAAAGGTGTAATTCTAGGAGTAGAGGCCCGTTGCACGGGCTCCATGTCACGCCCAAGATGCGACCCTATCCTAAAGGAACTCGAAGGTCCCACCAAGGATAGAAGAGCATCTTGAAGACGCTTTTGCAAGGTGGATATCATTACATCAACATTACATAATAGATGGGGATACATACAAAAGGCATACAATGCCACACGAATACATCATCATCTTACATAAGAGCACCAACCGACTACGGATGAAAACACAAACAGAAACTCAAACGACATCCACCCTGCTAGCCCAGGATGCCGACTTGGAACCTATCCCCTGATCAAAGAAGAAGCAGAAGGAGAACTCCAAAACAAGCAAACATCGCTCTCGTGTCATGATCATCGCATCACCTGTAACTGCAACTGTTGTTGTAGTAATCTGTGAGCCACGAGGACTCAGCAATCCCATTACCATGGGTATCAAGACTAGCAAAGCTTACTGGGAAAGGAAGGGGCAAAGTGGTGAGGTTGCAGCAGCGACTAAGCATATATGGTGGCTAACATACGCAAATAAGAGCGAGAAGAGAGCAAATGGAACGGTCGTGAAGCTAGCAATGATCAAGAGGTGATCCTGAACTCCTACTTACGTCAAACATAACCCAAAACTGTGTTCAATTCCCGGACTCCGCCGAAAAGAGACCATCACGGCTACACACACGGTTGATGCGTTTTAATTAAGTCAAGTGTCAAGTTATCTACAACCGGACATTAACAAATTCCCATCTGCCACATAACCGCGGGCACGGCTTTCGAAAGATAATACCCTGCAGGGGTGTCCCAACTTAGACCATGATAAGCTCTCGCGATCAACGAAGTATATACCTTCTCCCAGGAAGACCCGATCAGTCTCGGAATCCCGGTTTACAAGACATTTCGACAATGGTAAAACAAGACCAGCAAAGCCGCCCGATGCGCCGACAATCCCGATAGGAGCTGCACATATCTCGTTCTCGGGGCAACACCGAATAAGTCAAGCTACGAGTAAAACCAGACCTCGAGTTTCCCCGAGGGGGCCCCGCAGGCTGCTCGGTTCGAACAAATACTTAGAGAAGCACTGGCCCGGGGGGCTAAAATAAATATGACCCTTGGGCTCCAGAAACCCAAGGGAAAAAGGGCTAGGTGAGGCAAATGGTAAAACCAAGGTTGGGCCTTGCTGGAGGAGTTTTATTCAAAGCGAACTGTCAAGGGGATCCCATAAATCACCCGACCGCGTAAGGAACGCAAAATCCGGGAACATAACACCGGTATGACGGAAACTAGGGCGGCAAGAGTGGAACAAAACACCAGGCATAAGGCCGAGTCTTCCACCCTTTACCAAGTATATAGATGCATTAATTAAATAAGAGATATTGTGATATCCCAACATAATCCTGTCCACCATGGAGCAATCTTCATCTTCACCTGCAACTAACAATGCTATAAGAGGGGCTAAGCAAAGCGGTAACATAGCCAAGCAGTGGTTTGCTAGGAAGGGTGACAAGGTTAGAGGCTGACATGGCAATTTGGGAGGCTTGATAGAACAAATGACAGGTAGCGCATCAAAGCGCTAGAACGAAGCAACTAGCATAGCAATGATAGTAGTGAGATCCAGGGTAGCGGTCATCTTGCCTGAAATCCCGCTAGGAAGAAGAACGAGTCCATGAAGAAGATGAAGCCACGAAGACAAACCAAGCGTAGACGAACGAATCCTCACGATCACAACGAAACGGGAACTAACGAGAAGAAGCACACAACATGGTAAACACACCACACATGAGCAAGGCATGATGCTCAACCAAGTATGATGCATGACAAGGCTACATGAAGCTACTCATGGCAAGAGACGATGCATACAAGAGCAACACAACACAGCAAGTTTAAATGAGGCCGGAAACAACATATAACCATTCTGGTAAGTCCTCATAAGCAAATTTAGAAGTTGGTCCAGAACTGAATAAACCTTATGTTCAAGTTGTTAAACAGCAAGTTAAGATGCACCAAGATGATCTACACAAGATTCTAGTCAAGTTACATATAAAGTTCATTACATTCAGAGCTACGGGCTAGAAGATATGAGCAAAACAAGTTAAACATGGCATTGATGCAAAAGGCACTCAAACATCAAGCAAACACCTCCAAACAAGGATGCAACATGATAATGTGAAACTACATGCAAAATCAAGCAAGTTTCATATAGAGCACACTCAAAACGGAGCAACGGTTCAACACGTACACTCTATACAAGTTTAAAGGACATGCTGTCCAAAACAGCAACTAGGCATATTGCAAGCATCAAAACAATACGCTACAGTACCACAATATGAAAACAAAAGGCATGTACATGATGTACAGGTAATGCATGACAAAACATGAACACTGAGCTATCTCCAGAAATCACTAGAACATGCTCAAAAGGACATGGCAAAATTCCAAATTATAACAGTTTCAGGCTTAGCAGAAATAACATCAGGTTGCAATGTTTAGAGCTATCAAACAAAATGTTACAGGAAGCTATCATGGCAAATAAAGGCATGGCATTAATCTACTAATTGCATATAACAAAAGTCCCTTACTGACCATGAGCCAAAAAGGAACATAAGATATGATGGCGCCCATGTAAACATGGCAAGCTATATGACAGATTCATACATGGCAGGAACAACAATAAGTAGGCATGTTGGTGAGCTTGAACCACTCACCACAGAGCAATACATGGCATGGAAAGGCAACCAATAGTAAGAAGGCATACTTATGAAGCTAAACATGGCAAGATCAAGTTCATAGGGTGCATGGATCACTAGCAAAGCTCATCGCAAAACTGAACTTAATGTTAACAGGCTGACAGCAATATTATTTAGCAGTTTTGAGGGCAAGATAACAACAGGCTACAATAGGCTATAAAAGCAACCAGGGGCATGGATGGATAGAGCATGACAAGTATAACAAAACATCCTTAGTGAACATCTCCAGATTATGCATAGAATGACTTGTAGCAGCAGTTTTACCTAGCATCCTGATATAACAGAAACAGACTAGCAAAACAGCAACAGCAAGTACCCTACTTCACGAGCTCGATGCACTCACTACAAGACTCACAAAAATACATGGATGGCACCACTGTAAAGATGGCATGGCATAGTACAAAACACATGTAGACATCAAGCTCAAAGGATGCACACACCAAATGCAATGAAAAAGACAAATCACCAAGTTACAACAGTTTCAGCAGATTAACATCATATAGCACTCTTGCAACGATGATTCGGGCATCAAGATGGACTCAAACAAACATCGCATAATGGAATGAAATGTAGAGCATCTCACAACTAACATTTTGATATATTGCACGCACGAAACGGAGCAGTATGCAACAAGATATGGCAGGTCAAGTATGCACCAGAATGCTGAAAATCTCAGGGACGGGCAAAATTATACCTCCGCGAAAAGTCAGCGCGGGATGGCGGGATCCGGGATGGGGGCGCGGGCGCGTTTGGTTCGGGGAGTGGGTGGATCTGGTCCCACTCCCAAATCTGGCCGGAGAGAGCTCCGGCGAGCTGCTCCAGCGAGGCGGCGAGCCGGGGCCGAGGGAAAAGCCGGGGAGGCGCGGGATGGCGCGGCCGCCGGGCGGCGGGGTCGACGCGGCACGCCGGAGGGAGGCGGACAGCGGCGCGGTCCGGCGAAGGGTGGCGGAGGGTGGCGCGCGACGGCGGGAGGCGCCGGGGCGGCGGGCGGCGGCGGCCGCGGCCGACGCGGGAGGCGGGGCGCCTCGTGCGCGGCCAGGCGCGGGCGGCGCGCGGCCGAGATGGCGGTGGAGGCGAGAGGGCCTGGCGACGGACGCGGCGGCACGGGAGACGCGGGCCCACACGGGCGGCGGCGGGCAGCGGCTCGGCAGAGCTCGCCGGCGGCAGCGCGGAGGCGAGGGGCTGCGCCGGTGGAGCGAGAGGCGCTCGGGCGCGCGGGCCCGGTGCGGCCCGAGGCGGGCCGGCCGTGGGCTCACGGGCCGCGGCGGCGGGGCGCGGGCGAGATGGCGGCGGAGGACACGTGGCGGCGTATGATTGGACGGGGTGCGGCGGCGGACATGTCCGGCGGCGGGTTGGACACGTCCGGCGGCGCGAGGATGAAGATGGCTAGGGTTAGACCGGGATTTCGGGGGAGATGCACATATTTATAGATAGAGGGAGCTAGGAGAGTCCAAATGAGGTGCGGTTTTCGCCCACACAATCGTGATCGAACGACCGAGAGCATGGAGGGGGTTAGGATGGGTTTTGGGCCACTTTGGAGGGGTGTTGGGCTGCAACACAAAGAGGGCTTTACGGTTCCCCGGTTAACCGTTGGAGTATCAAACGACCTCTAAATGGAATGAAACTTGACAGGCGGTCTACCGGTGGTGTACCAAGGCCGCTTGGCAGACCTCGGTCCATTCCGAGAACGTTGAACACCCCCTCACAACAGGAGACAACAGGGGAACGCCGAAGGACATAGGAGTGCCGGATTGCAAAACGGACAACGGGGGAAATGTTCGGATGCATGAGACGAACACGTATGCAAAATGAGATGCACATGATGACATGGCAAAATTCAACACGCAAGCAAATGACATGGCAATGACGGCGAATAACTGGCAAACACCTGGCGCATCAGATCCGGGGCGTTACAACTCTCCTCTACTAACAAGAGATCTCGTCCCGAGATCTTAGAACCGAGACGGAATGGCAAAAGGGATGAGGTGAAAGAAGAACTCAAGAGAAGAAGCAAGGAATCGAGAGCACTCGAGAAGAAGAGGGGAACGACGAAAATGACGAGAATCGAAAACCCACGGAACTAGATAGACTATGAAACCACTCCGGTTAGAACGAGATAAGAAACGAATAAGACTGAAAGGATTTAGGCAGCACTCCGGCTGAAACATGGAGGAATAGAACACGAGCTACGCAAGATGGGATGACAGACATGACACAAAACCTCCAGAAAGAATTGAAATAGAATGAAAAGAACTTAGAAGGAAGGATTGAATGGAGTTGTTGAGAAGATCAACAATGAAAGAATAAGCTTGTTGTGGTCTTATAGGTAACATCTCAAGATCATAAGGTGATAATCGGCCACAAACGGAAATGATTGGATAGCTGAGAAGAACGAAGAAATGCAAAACTCCACTTCAAAGAATACGGAGAATTAATTGCACTTCGAGACATGAGAAGAAAAGATACTTGAACTCCACCAACAAGAATCTTGATGAACTCTTGAAGAATGAATTAAATCATGAAGAAACACCATGAAGAACTCCGGTGAAAAAAGGATGATGAGATAGGATGAAGGAAGAAAATAATAAGACTAAAGCCTTGCGTCGATTTAGATGGAGGTTCCGACGAGATGGCCGAGGAAATTTGAACTCCGGAAAAGAAAAGATGAAAAGACTTGGAACTAGAATTTATTCATCAAGAGCAAACTCCGAAGAAAGGGATTAATCATGAAATAAAAATAAGATTTATTGTATGCTTATCCTTCATCAAATTAAATTGATGACAAGCAATGGATTTTCATACTACATATTCTTCTCGAGGGATTGAAAAGAGATATAGCGCCAACTTGAAGAACTTATTGATGGGACCACCGGTGGGATTGGAAACAACGAATGAAATGAAATGATGATCAAAGAAAAAGAATCTGAAAGAACCACCGTTAGAATTCGGAAATGACTGGCGAAAGAGGATGAATCACCGGAAAGAATTAGCAGAACAAATATGCTAGAGGGGGTTTAGATGCAAAAGAATAAAGAGATCATGAGCTGATTAAAGAACACTTGAGCGAAACGCCGGGATAATTGGATAAAGGTAGCTGAAATGTGAGGACGAAGAATTCTTCTGGAACGATGGCCTTCGGTGAAAAGAAACGGGAAAACAACTCCTGACATACTCCGGATGGGTAAGAAAACCATATCTGAAAATGGAATAATTCGAGAGGATAACATGAAGCTAGAACCATGAAACTTCGCGAGAACAGACAAGATTTAGAGCAAAACTCTTCTTCGGTCTTCAAATGACGACGAGAAACACCACCAAAATTACTGAGATACTCCGGAAGAATGAAAAGCGAAGAGGTTGAGCCAACAATGAAATGATTTGAAATCGATCTTGGAAAAGGCATGTGACTGATGAAATTCATTCTTACGTCACACTTGAGAGTAACTCCGGGGGAATTAGAAGAGTCAGTTAAGATCCTGGGAAAAGACCTCTGGGTTAGGGCCCACTGAAAGAAAAAACACCGTTGGAAAGGATTGTTACCAAGAGGGATGATGCACCGGAACAATTGAAATATTTGAATGAGGTGACAACCTCGAATTAATTGGAACACAGACGAATCTCCTGAGATGTCTTGAGCACTCCGAAAAGATAAACTGGCGAGAGGTGAACGAGCAAGGGGAAAACATTTGAGCCGAGGAAAAGAATATGATCAACACCGAAAAACTTGAATTGAGTTCACCGAAGAAGAAAACAGATGAAGAATGTCGAACAAAACGAGAATTCACCGGTTGAAATAATTGAGGGAAGACTGAAGAGGCTCCGTACGAATGAAATTGATGCTCGAGAGAGACTCAGACTCCGGCAAGAAGAGGGTGGGAGGGCGGGAAAACAAAGGCAACTTGGAAGAGAGAAATGATGAATAACTTGAAGAGAAAAACACCGATTAAAAGAAAACAAAGGCTTCACACAAGTAGGATGGATACTCGATTACGGACTCCGGCTCCGAGATGAAAAAGGGGTGGGCGGGAGGTAAAAGAAAACAACTGAGGATTGAACTTGGCAACGATGAAGAGGCTCGAGTCAACTTGACGAGAAATGCATCGGATAAAAGAGCTGAGAACCAAGGACCGAAAAACCAACTGCGTGAACCTAAAGAAAATTTGAAGGGGAAGAGAAGTAAATCAAAATACCTACGTCAAGATTCCTCACCAGAGCGACGAAGGGGCTGAGGAGTAAAAAAGAATTCCTACTCCCTGATATAACTAGACTCAGAAATCAGTTTTCTTCTAGACTCAACAACGGCCAAACTACACGATCAATCAAGGGGGCTCCTAAGGTCGGTCGAGGCTCTGATACCAACTTGTCACGCCCAAGATGCGACCCTATCCTAAAGGAACTCGAAGGTCCCACCAAGCATAGAAGCACATCTTGAAGACGCTTTTGCAAGGTGGATATCATTACATCAACATTACATAATAGATGGGGATACATACAAAAGGCATACAATGCCACACAAATACATCATCATCTTACATAAGAGCACCATCCGACTACGGATGAAAACACAAATAGAAACTCAAACGACATCCACCCTGCTAACCCAGGATGCCGACTTGGAACCTATCCCCTGATCGAAGAAGAAGCAGAAGGAGAACTCCAAAACAAGCAAACATCGCTCTCGCGTCATGATCATCGTGTAACATGTACCTGCAACTATTGTTGTAGTAATCTGTGAGCCACGAGGACTCAGCAATCCCATTACCATGGGTATCAAGACTAGCAAAGCTTAATGGGAAAGGAAGGGGTAAAGTGGTGAGGTTGCAGCAGCGACTAAGCATATATGGTGGCTAACATACGCAAATAAGAGCGAGAAGAGAGCAAATGGAACGGCCGTGAAGCTAGCAATGATCAAGAGGTGATCCTGAACTCCCACTTACGTCAAACATAACCGAAAACCGTGTTCACTTCCCGGACTCCGCCGAAAAGAGACCATCACGGCTACACACACGGTTGATGCATTTTAATTAAGTCAAGTGTCAAGTTATCTACAACCGGACATTAACAAATTCCCATCTGCCACATAACCACGGGCACAGCTTTCGAAAGATAATACCCTGCAGGGGTGTCCCAACTTAGCCCATGATAAGCTCTCGCGATCAACGAAGGATATACCTTCTCCCAGGAAGACCCAATCAGTCTTGGAATCCCGGTTTACAAGACATTTCGACAATGGTAAAACAAGACAAGCAAAGCCGCCCGATGCGCCGACAATCACGATAGGAGCTACACATATCTCGTTCTCAGGGCAACACCGGATAAGTCAAGCTATGAGTAAAACCATGTTCCGGAAACCCAAGGGAAAAAGGTCTAGGTGAGGCAAATGGTAAAACCCAAGGTTGGGCCTTGCTGGAGGAGTTTTATTCAAAGCGAACTGTCAAGGGGGTCCCATAAATCACCCGACCGCGTAAGGAACGCAAAATCCGGGAACATAACACCGGTATGACGGAAACTAGGGCGGCAAGAGTGGAACAAAACACCAGGCATAAGGCCGAGTCTTCCACCCTTTACCAAGTATATAGATGCATTAATTAAATAAGAGATATTGTGATATCCCAACATAATCCTGTCCACCATGGAGCAATCTTCATCTTCACCTGCAACTAACAACGCTATAAGAGGGGCTAAGCAAAGCGGTAACATAGCCAAGCAGTGGTTTGCTAGGAAGGGTGACAAGGTTAGAGGCTCACATGGCAATTTGGGAGGCTTGATAGAACAAATGGTAGGTAGCACAGCAAAGCGATAGAACGAAGCAACTAGCATAGCAATGATAGTAGTGAGATCCAGGGTAGCGGTCATCTTGCCTGAAATCCCGCTAGGAAGAAGAACAAGTCCATGAAGAAGATGAAGCCACGAAGACGAACCAAGCGTAGACGAACGAATCCTCACGATCGCAACGAAACGGGAACTAGCGAGAAGAAGCACACAACATGGTAAACACACCACACATGAGCAAGGCATGATGCTCAACCAAGTATGATGCATGACAAGGCTACATGAAGCTACTCATGGCAAGAGATGATGCATACAAGAGCAACACAACACAGCAAGTTTAAATGAGGCCGGAAACAACATATAACCATTCCGGTAAGTCTTCATAACCAAATTTAGAAGTTGGTCCAAAACTGAATAAACCTTATGTTCAAGTTGTTAAACAACAAGTTAAGATGCACCAAGATGATCTACACGAGATTCTAGTCAAGTTACATATAAAGTTCATTAGATTCGAAGCTACGGGCTAGAAGATGTGAGCAAAACAAGTTAAACATGGCATTGATGCAAAAGGCACTCAAACATCAAGCAAACACCTCAAAACAAGGATGCAACATGATAATATGAAACTACATGCAAAATCAAGCAAGTTTCATATAGAGCACACTCAAAACGGAGCAACGGTTCAACACATACACTATACAAGTTTAAAGGACATGCTGTCCAAAACAGCAACTAGGCATATTGCAAGTATCAAAACAATATGCTACAGTACCACAATATGAAAATAAAAGGCATGTACATGATGTACAGGTAATGCATGACAAAACATGAACACTGGGCTATCTCTAGAAATCACTAGAACATGCTCAAAAGGACATGGTAAGATTGCAAATTATAACAGTTTCACGCTTAGCAGAAATAACATCGGGTTGCAACGTTTAGAGCTATCAAACAACATGTTACTGGAAGCTATCATGGCAAATAAAGGCATGGCATTAATCCACTAATTTCATATAACAAAAGTCCCTTACTGACCATGAGCCAAAAAGGAACATAAGATATGATGGCACCCATGTAAACATGGCAAGTTATATGACAGATTCATACATGGCAGGAACAACAATAAGTAGGCATGTTGGTGAGCTTGAACCACTCACCACAGAGCAATACATAGCATGGAAAGGCTACCAACAGTAAGAAGGCATATTTATGAAGCTAAACATGGCAAGATCAAGTTCATAGGGTGCATGGATCACTAGCAGAGCTCATGGCAAAACTGAACTTAATGTTAACAAGCTGACAGCAACATTATTTAGCAGTTTTGAGGGCAAGATAACAAAAAGCTACAGCAGGCTATAAATGCAACCAGATTATGCATAGAGCATGACATGTATAACAAAACATCCTTAGTGAACATCTCCAGATTATGCATAAAATGACTTGTAGCAGCAGGTTTACCTAGCATCATGATATGACAGAAACAGACTAGCAAAATAGCAACAGCAAGTACCCTACTTCACGAGCTCGATGCACTCACTACAAGACTCACAAAAATACATGGATGGCACCACTGTAAAGATGGCATGGCATAGTACAAAACACATGTAGACATCAAGCTCAAAGGATGCACACACCAAATGCAATGAAAAAGACAAATCACCAAGTTATAACAGTTTCAGCAGATTAACATCATATAGCACCCTTGCAACGATGATTCGGGCATAAAGATGGACTCAAACAAACATGGTACAATGGAATGAAATGTAGAGCATCTCACAACGAACATTTTGATATATTGCACGCACGAAACGGAACAGTATGCAACAAGATGTGGCAGGTCAAAGTATGCACCAGAATGCTGAAAATCTCAGGGACTTGGGCAAAATTATACCTCCGCAAAAAGTCAACGCGGGATGGTGGGATCCGGGACGGGGGCACGGGCGCGTTTGGTTCAGGGAGTGGGTGGATCTGGTCCCACTCCCTGATCTGGCCGGAGAGAGCTCCGGTGAGCTGCTCCGGCAAGGCGGCGAGCCGGGGGCGAGGGAGAAGCCGGGGAGGCGCGGGATGGCGCGGCCGCCGGGCGGCGGGGTCGACGTGGCACGACGGAGGGAGGCGGACGGCGGCGTGGTCCGGCGAAGGGCAGCGGAGGGTGGCGCGCAACGGCAGGAGGCGCTGGGGCGGCGGGCGGCGGCGGCCGGCGCGGCGGCGGGGCGCCTCGTGCGCGGCCAGGCGCGGGCGACGCGCGGCCGGGACGGCGGCGGAGGCGAGCGGGCCCGGTGACGGACGCGGCGGCGCGGGAGACGCGGACCCGCACGGGCGGCGGCTCGGCAGAGCTGGCCGGCGACGGCGCGGAGGCGAGGGGCTGCGTCGGTGGAGCGGGAGGCGCTCGGGCGCGCGGGCCCGGTGCGGCCCGGGGCGGGCCGGTCGTGGGCTCGCGGGCCGCGGCGGCAGGATGCAGGCGAGATGGAGGCGGAGGACACATGGCGACGTATGATTGGACGGGGGCGGCGGCGGACATGTCCGGCGGCGCGAGGATGAAGATGGCTAAGGTTAGACCGGGATTTTGGGGGAGATGCACATATTTATAGATAGAGGGAGCTAGGAGAGTCCAAATGAGGTGCGGTTTTCGCCCACATGATCGTGATCGAACGACCGAGAGCATGGAGGGGGTTAGGATGGGTTTTGGGCCACTTTGGAGGGGTGTTGGGCAGCAACACAAAGAGGGCTTTACGGTTCCCCGGTTAACCATTGGAGTATCAAACGACCTTCAAATGGAACGAAACTTGACAGGCGGTCTACCGGTGGTGTACCAAGGCCGCTTGGCAGACCTCGGTCCATTCCGAGAAAGTTGAACACCCGCTCACAACAGGAGACAAAACGGGAACTCCGAAGGACATAGGAGTGCCAGATTACAAAACGGACAACGGGGAAAATGCTCAGATGCATGAGACGAACACGTATGCAAAATGAGATGCACATGATGACATGGCAAAATGCAACACGCAAGCAAATGACATGGCAATGACGGCGAATAACTGGCAAACACCTGGCGCATCAGATCCGGGGCGTTACACTCCATAACACTAGAAGTGGTCTTCGGATCTCCGGATAACTTACGAAGCGAGGAGTTAATCTTCGATATCATCCCTTTCCGTAGTGGTTATCACGCACTGCTTGGATGAACCGCATTCTCTCGATTCAATGCGGTACCACACTATGCATACCTCAAGCTCAAGATGCCAGGACCTCGCGGGGTCATAACAGTCAACGGAAACATGGACCGCTCTCTCTGTACAAAAGAGCATACTACAGCCCTCGTGGGAGAAGTACAATGCAGCCTTCTCCAGCAAACCATCAATCTGGTGACAACAACCCCGAACACCGTCAAGCAAGTCCGGAGTACCCCGCAACAGGATCGCCAGGCACGCCAAGAGCGCGACTAGCAGTCCGGCCTCCGCTCCAGCCCCTCCAAGGAAGCATTTGTGCCACGCGTACACAATTACGCACTCAAAATACCATGGGCATAAGCGGAGGCGCAATAGTGACTCAGTCAGTGCGGTACAGCCGCAACATACTTTAATAACCCCCCTTTATCTTTCAGGACACTGCTTCCGGGCAGCCTCTTCAGAAGAGCCGGATTGTCGGACTTGCACAGAAGAGAAAACCAAGGAGGCAAAAGGCTTTGCGCACAAAGGGAATACCCAGGTGGAATCTGTTCACGATCGTTATACCTGTTTTATATACCTACATGCAACCCGCCCTTGGATAGGACATGTCAAATAGTCCTATTTCTACTTAACGCATTCACTGTAAACATACACTTAGACATACTATTCATCAATGAGAGATAATATATAACGCCGGCTTATTATTCCTATTTGCACATTTTTATATAAATGTTTGTTTAATATTACATCCGTACACCTTGGTACATTCAGTTTGCCAGGGGCTTCTTATGACGCCCCATAATACGGCAAGACAAGTCCGAACACTTTCAACAGTGCGGCACCCCGAACTTATAGCATTATATGCATCAGCTTCGAATCATGTCTTGGGTTAATAGTTGGGTTTGCCTGGCTCCCTTGTTTTGGTACCTTACGTTCCGTTATATCGGCTAAGGTAGCGCATGGAGAACTACTGCGATTGTGTCCCGGTTCTTCCGGACGAGCACCTCAGTAGAGAAAGCCGAAAACTGACCGGCATGATGCGGCGAGAGCTGGTCGCTATTCGAGAGGTCTTAAAATCCTTAAAGATTTTTTCCGCTATAGGTGAGGAATCGGCCTCGTTCTATTTAGGCGTATATAGCGCCCCAATTCGGCTTTCCGAATTCTAGGGGCTTTGCCGAAATTTAAAATTGTAGACTTCTATGGCTAAGTGAAAGTTATAAAGCCACATAGTCCGATTGCCTTGTTCGCTGTGCCATACACCTCCTTCAGGGACCAACAATTTGGATAAAGAGTGTCTGGGTTTTTTCCAGGAACACCCCTGTACTAGTTATGTGGGGGCGGAAGCCGCCGATTGGCCTACTTTCAGAATTGTATAAACAGCCGCACAGAAGGTAATATTTTAAATCAAAGAATGCCATATAGCGCAAGTAACTTCGTCTTTATATTACAACAACGACAGAAGTACATTTACTCAAAGATCGTGTCCTTGGTACATTCATCGGCCACGAGACGAGCGCCTTTCATAACACCATCATAATATTTTTCGGGACAGCGATGCGCCTTACCCTCCGACGGCCCATCCTTCACCATCTTCTCCGCATCCAGCTTGCCCCAATGCACCTTCTCACGGGCAAAGGCCCAGCGGGCACCCTCAATGCAAACGGATCGCTTGATCACTTCAAGCCGGGGACAGGCATTTACCATTCGCTTTATCAAGCCGAAGTAGCTAGCGGGCAGGGGCTCACCAGGCCACATCCGGACTATGAAATCTTTCATAGCCACTTCGGTCGCCTTGTGGAGTTCAACCAACTGCTTCAGTTGGTCACTCAGAGGCACCGGGTGTTCGGCTCCAGCATACTGGGACCAGAACAACTTCTCTGTTGAGCTCCCCTCCTCGGCACGGTAGAACTCCACAGCATCAGATACGCTGCATGGCAGATCTTCGAATGCCCCTGGAGAGCTCCAAATCCGGGTAAGTAAAAGAAACGTCTCCTCCACATGCTTGCTTTGCATAAAGAATGTCTTACCCGCCGCTATCTTCTTGGCCGCCTGGATTTCCTGCTGGGCTTTTTGGCTTCGGCCTTGGCGTCCTTCATACTCGCAAGGGCCTTCGCAAGCTCAGATTCCTTCGTCTTGAGGTCACGCTCCAAGGACTCGAACTTCTTGCCGAGCTCCTGGAGCTCTTGTTGTACCTCGCCCACCCTAGCATTCTGCTTTTCGCGCTCAATGCGCTCCATGGCCACCTTGTCTTCGGCCTCGGACAGCGCTTTCTTCAGGGACGCCACTTCGGTTGTGGCCCCTATTACAAAGTCACGACGCCTTGTTGTTAGAATCACCAATTTTGTCTATTCTTTATGATATGCGAACGGGGCATCACTCACCTTTGTTCTCTTCGAGCTACCTCTTCATGAGGCCGAGCTCTCCCTGTGCCTGCTCCAGGTCCCGTCTAAGTCTGGCGACCTCGGCCGTGTGGGCAGCAGCGGCAAGCAGCATCGCCTGCTTATTCAAATGCACACCTACTATTAGACTCCTGCGGATTATAATCGACCCTCCGTTTGGCTTTTCGCTCCGAACACCAAACAGAGTATCAGCGGCTACTACCCATCGGGTGATAATTTCACACATTTTTGATTAATTACCTCAAAGCCTGTCAGGAGGCTGGTGCAGGCTTCGATCAGTCCGCTCTTGGCGGACAGAACCTTCTGAATCACCGCACTCATAAGAGTACGGTGCTCTTCATCCATGGAAGCGCCACGAAGCGCTTCCAGCAGACTATCCGACGCCACTGGCGTAACGGAAGTCATTGGCACGGACGGCTCGCCCTCCTTAGCAAGGGGCCGCCTGCCCAAATCCAGAACCATTGGAGGTTCTGGTACAATATCCGACTGAGAGCCTGGCTTGCTGTGGCTCTCGTCGGCACAATCCACGAGGATCTTATACCCCGTGTGCCCGACGTCTGGAATTTCGCCTTGGGGCATCTCCAGAGTCACCTCCCCTGCTCTAGGAGCCTTTGGGACAACACCTCCGTGTCATCCGCAGGCCAAGGGGTAGTGGCCGTCGGGAGCGAGTTCATCGCCGAATCACTCAAGGACCCATCCGAAGAGGATACCTCGGGAGGGACCCTGGCCAGACTGCATACACGTGTTCGGCATTATAACAGACTATGAAGCGAAGTCGCACCAAAGTACAACAGAGTGCAGATACTTACGATCTTGCCAGGGGCTTCCCCCTGGGCAGCCACTCCTTCTCGCTATAGGCGGCTATGGTGGAGTAATCCGGAAGGGACGCCTTTCCATTCTTGGGTGTTCTAGCCTCCCCTCCGGGGCGGCTTTCCTCTTCTTCTCCTCCCCAGTGCGGGGAGGCGGAGTTTCCTCGTGTTTCCCCCCGCCTCCACAGGAGGAATCTGCCTTGTCATCTTCGGACGACGAGGGTATAACGGCCTTGCACCGGGGACCCTTCCTAGTCCCCTGGGTCGCCCTCTTAGGCCCTTGGGCCTCCTCAGGTGGGGCGTCCCTTTCCTCTTCCTCCTCCCCTTCGGGGGAGGAGTGTGCCTCGTCGTCTTCGGACGAGGCGTCCCATACGATCTTACGTCGGAGACCCTTCCTGGTCCCCGGGGCCTTCTTTTCGGCCTTCCTTTCTGACGCCTTGTAGGGCGCCGGGACTAGCATCTCCATCAGGAGAGCATCTGCTGGACCTTCTGGCAGTGGAGCCGGACAGTCAATCCGCTCCGCCGTCTCCACATACTCCTGATTAAATACACACAATGACTTAAGATCCTCCCATGAGTACACTGAGAAAAAGCACATCCGGTGATAGTCGGAAAACTCACCGGACGGGGGAGCCGTGTGGCGTGAAGTCCACGGTCCTCGGATGTGGGAGGAGGTATTTCGGAGGCCTTGAATAGCATCTTCCATGCATCCTTGTTTGTCATGCCGTAGAGCTCTCGAAGTGTCTGGTGTTCGGCCGGGACAAACTCCCATAGATTGAACACCCGTCTTTGGCACTGAAGAATCCGGCGGACAAGCATGACCTGGACCATGTTGACAAGCTTGATTTTCTTGTCCTTCATATTCTTGATGCAGTTCTGAAGTCCGGTTAGCTCCGCACGCTCGCCCCAGGCCAGGCCCTTCTTTTCCCAGGAGGTGAGACGCATAGGGATTCCGGATCGGAATTCGGGGGCCGCCGCCCAGTTGGCGTCGCGCGGCTCGGTGATGTAGAACCACCCCGATTGCCACCCTTTCACGGTCTCCGTGAAGGAGCCATCAAGCCAGGTGACGTTGGGCATCTTGCCCACCATGGCGCCTCCGCACTCCGCTTGCTGGCCGCTCACGATCTTCGGCTTCACGCAGAAGATTCGTAGCTACAAGCCGAAGTGAGGCTTGATGCGGAGGAAGGCCTCGCACACGGCGATAAACGCCGAGATGTTGAGGACGAAATTTGGGGCTAGATCATGGAAATCTAGTCCGTAGTAAAACATGAGCCCACGGACGAAGGGTTGAAGTGGAAATCCCAGTCCACGGATGAAGTGGGCGAGAAACACGACCCTCTCGTGGGGTTCCGGAGTAGGAATGATCTGCCCTTCGTTCGATAGCCGATGCACGATGTCTGCGGCCAAGTATCCGGCCGCCTGGAGCTTCGCAATATGCTCCTCCTTCACGGTAGAGGCCACCCACTTGCCTCCTGCTCCGGACATGTTTGGCTGTGCGGAAAAGGTGTGGACTAGGGCGCTAGAGCTCGAGGAGGCAAGAATGGATAAGCAGAGGAGGAAGAATCATAATCATCATAGGCTAGCTTCTAGGGTTTAGCCTCTACGATCTCGTGGTAGATCAACTCTTATAACACTCATATCATCAATATCAATCAAGCAGGAAGTAGGGTTTTACCTCCATCGAGAGGGCCCGAACCTGGGTAAAACATCGTGTCCCTTGCCTCCTATTACCATTAGCCTAAGACGCACAGATCGGGACCCCCTACCCGAGATCCGCCGGTTTTGACACCGACAGGGGGGAGGGGCTTGGGAGGGACTCCACGTAGGATTCCTCCTACTTGGGCGCCTCTTATGGCTGCTCCTCCCTCCCCCCACCTATATATGAGGAGGGGGACGCCTAGCACATAACTGACAATTGCCTAGCCGTGTGCGGCGCCCCATCAACCGTTTACACCCCCGGTCATATTTCCGTAGTGCTTAGGCGAAGACTTGCGGAGATCACTTCACCATCACCGTCACCACGCCGTCGTGCTGACGGAACTCATCTACTACCTCGACGTCTTGCTGGATCAAGAAGGTGAGGGACGTCACCGAGCTGAACATATGCAGAACGCGGAGGTGTCATGCGTTCGGTACTTGATCGGTTAACGTGAGAAGAAGTTCGACTACATCAACCGCATTGTGAAACGCTTCCGCTTACGGTCTACGAGGATACGTAGACACACTCTTCCCCTCGTTGCTATGCATCTCCATGAAGAGATCATTGCGTGTTTGTTTTTTTTTTGTTTTCCATGCAACGATTCCCAACGGTGTCTAGCATTCTTGGTGGCTATGTGGAGGTGTTGTAGGGTAACGTAGTAATTTCAAAAAAATTCCTACGCACACGCAAGATCATGGTGATGCATAGCAACAAGAGGGGAGAGTGTTGTCCACGTACCCTCGTAGACCGTAAGCGGAAGCGTTATGACAACGCGGTTGATGTAGTCGTATGTCTTCACGATCCGACCGATCCAAGCACCGAACGTACGGCACCTCCGAGTTCAGCACACGTTCAGCTCGATGACGATCCCCGGATTCTGATCCAGCAGGGTGTCGGGGATGAGTTCCATCAGCACGACGGCGTGGTGACGATGATGATGTTCTACCGACGCAGGGCTTCGCCTAAGCACCGTAACGATATGACCGAGGTGCAATATGGTGGAGGGGGGCACCGCACACGGCTAAGGAACGATCATGATGATCAACTTGTGTGTCTTGGGGTGTCCCCCTGCCCCCGTATATAAAGGAGGGAGGCGGAGGTGCGGCCGGCCCCCTAGGGGTGCGCCTGGAGGACTCCCTCCTCTTGCCTTGTTGGAGAAAGAAAGGGGGGAGGGGAAAGAGGAAAGGGGGGCGCCGCCCCCTCCTTCCTTGTCCTATTCGGACTAGGGGAGGAGGGGGCACGCGGCCTGCCTTGGCCGGCTCTCCTCTTCTCCCTCATGGCCCATGTAGGCCCATTAACCCCGGGGGGGTTCCGGTAACCCCCCGGTACTCCGGTAAAATCCCTATTTCGCCCGGAACGTTTCCGATATCCAAATATAGGCTTCCAATATATCAATCTTTATGTCTCGACCATTTCGAGACTCCTCGTCATGTCCGTGATCATATCCGGGACTCCGAACAACCTTCGATACATCAAAACTTATAAACTCATAATAAAACTGTCATCGTAACGTTAAGCGTGCGGACCCTACGGGTTCGAGAACTATGTAGACATGACCTAGAACTGTTCCCGGTCAATAACCAATAGCGGAACCTGGATGCTCATATTGGCTCCTACATATTCTACGAAGATCTTTATCGGTCAAACCGCTTAACAACATACGTTGTTCCCTTTGTCATCGGTATGTTACTTACCCGAGATTCAATCGTCGGTATCCAATACCTAGTTCAATCTCGTTACCGGCAAGTCTCTTTACTTGTTACATAATGCATCATTCCGTAACTAACTCATTAGCTACATTGCTTGCAAGGCTTATAGTGATGTGCATTACCGAGAGGGCCCAGAGATACCTCTCCGACAATCGGAGTGACAAAACCTAATCTCGAAATACGCCAACTCAACATGTACCTTCGGAGACACCTGTAGAGCTCCTTTATAATCACCCAGTTACGTTGTGATGTTTGGTAGCACATAAAGTGTTCCTCTAGTAAACGGGAGTTGCATAATCTCATAGTTGTAGGAACTTTGTATAAGTCATGAAGAAAGCAATAGCAACATACTAAACGAACAAGTGCTAGGCTAACAGAATGGGTCATGTCAATCACATCATTCTCCTAACGATGTGATCCCATTAATCAAATGACAGCACATGTCTATGGTTAGGAAACATAGTCATCTTTGATTAATGAGCTAGTCAAGTAGAGGCATACTAGTGACGTTATGTTTGTCTATGTATTCACACATGTATGATGTTTCCGGGTAATACAATTCTAGCATGAATAATAAACATTCATCATGATATGAGGAAATAAATAATAACTTTATTATTGCCTCTAGGGCATATTTCCTTCAGTCTCCCACTTGGACTAGAGCACAGTAATGATTCTAACACCCATGGAGTCTTGGTGTTGATCATGTTTTGCTCGTGGAAGAGGCTTAGTCAACGGGTCTGCGACATTCAGATCCGTATGTATCTTGCAAATCTCTATGTCTCCCACCTGGACTTGGTCCCGGATGGAATTGAAGCGTCTCTTGATGTGCTTGGTCCTCTTGTGAAATCTGGATTCCTTTGCCAAGGTAATTGCACCAGTATTGTCACAGAAGATCTTCATTTATCCCGATGCACTAGGTATGACACCTAGATCGGAAATGAACTCCTTCATCCAGACTCCTTCATTTGCTGCTTCCGAAGCAGCTATGTACTCCGCTTCGCATGTAGATCCCGCCACGACGCTTTGTTTAGAACTGCACCAACTTACAGCTCCACCATTTAATAAAAACACGTATCCGGTTTGCGATTTAGAATCGTCCGAATTAGTGTCAAAGCTTGCATCGACGTAACCATTTACGACTAGCTCTTTGTCACCTCCATAAATGAGAAACATATCCTTAGTCCTTTTCAGGTATTTTAGGATGTTCTTGACCGCTGTCCAGTTATCCACTCCTGGATTACTTTGGTACCTTCCTGCCAAGCTTATTGCTAAGCATACGTCAGGTCTGGTACACAGCATTGCATACATGATAGAGCCTATGGCTGAAGCATAGGGAACATATTTCATTTTCTCTCTATCTTCTGCTGTGGTCGGGCATTGAGTCTGACTCAACTTCACACCTTGTAATACAGGCAAGAACCCTTTCTTTGCCTGATCCATTTTGAACTTTTTCAAAACTTTATCAAGGTATGTGCTTTGTGAAAGTCCAATTAAGCGTCTTGATCTATCTCTATAGATCTTGATGCCCAATATGTAAGCAGCTTCACCGAGGTCTTTCATAGAAAAACTTTTATTCAAGTATCCCTTTATGCTATCCAGAAATTCTATATCATTTCCGATCAACAATATGTCATCTACATATAATATCAGAAATGCTACAGAGCTCCCACTCACTTTCTTGTAAATACAGGCTTCTCCAAAAGTCTGTATAAAACCATATGCTTTGATTACACTATCAAAGCGTTTATTCCAACTCTGAGATGCTTGCACCAGTCCATAAATGGATCGCTGGAGCTTGCACACTTTGTTAGCACCTTTTGGATTGACAAAACCTTCCGGTTGCATCATATACAACTCTTCTTCCAGAAATCCATTCAGGAATGCAGTTTTGACATCCATTTGCCAAATTTCATAATCATAAAATGCGGCAATTGCTAACATGATTCGGACAGACTTAAGCATCGCTACGGGTGAGAAAGTCTCATCGTAGTCAACTCCTTGAACTTGTCGAAAACCTTTCGCAACAAGTCGAGCTTTGTAAACAGTTACATTACCATCAGCGTCAGTCTTCTTCTTGAAGATCCATTTATTCTCAATGGCTTGCTGATCATCGGGCAAGTCAACCAAAGTCCATACTTTGTTCTCATACATGGATCCCATCTCAGATTTCATGGCTTCAAGCCATTTTGCGGAATCTGGGCTCATCATCGCTTCCTCATAGTTCGTAGGTTCATCATGGTCAAGTAACATGACTTCCAGAATAGGGTTACCATACCACTCTGGTGCGGATCTTACTCTGGTAGACCTACAAGGTTCAATAGAAACTTGATCTGAAGTTTCATGATCAATATCATTAGCTTCCTCACTAATTGGTGTAGTTGTCACAGGAACCGGTTCTTGTGATGAACTACTTTCCAATAAGGGAGCAGGTACAGTTACCTCATCAAGTTCTACTTTCCTCCCACTCACTTCTTTCGAGAGAAACTCCTTCTCTAGAAAGGATCCGAATTTAGCAACGAAAATCTTGCCCTCAAATCTATGATAGAAGGTGTGCCCAATAGTCTCTTTTGGGTATCCTATGAAGACACATTTCTCCGATTTGGGTTCGAGCTTATCTGGTTGAAGTTTCTTCACATAAGCATCGCAGCCCCAAACTTTAAGAAACGACAACTTTGGTTTCTTGCCAAACCACAGTTCATAAGGCGTCGTCTCAACGGATTTTGATGGTGCCCTATTTAACGTGAATGCAACCGTCTCTAAAGCATAACCCCAAAACGAGAGCGGTAAATCAGTAAGAGACATCATAGATCGCACCATATCGAGTAAAGTACGATTACGACGTTCGAACACACCATTTCGTTGTGGTGTTTCGGGTGGCATCAGTTGCGAAACTATTCCGCATTGTTTCAAATGTAAACCAAACTCGTAACTCAAATATTCTCCTCCACGATCAGATTGTAGAAATTTTATTTTCTTGTTATGATGATTTTCCACTTCACTCTAAAATTGTTTGAACTTTTCAAATGTTTCAGACTTGTGTTTCATCAAGTAGATATACCCATATCTGCTCAAATCATCTGTGAAGGTGAGAAAATAACGATACCCGCCGCGAGCCTCAATATTCATTGGACCACATACATCAGTATGTATGATTTCCAATAAATCAGTTGCTCGATCCATAGTTCCGGAGAAGTCATCTTGCCCATGAGGCACGGTTCGCAAGTACCAAGTGATTCATAATCAAGTGATTCCAAAAGTCCATCAGTATGGAATTTCTTCATGCGCTTTACACCGATATGACCTAAACGACAGTGCCACAAATAAGTTGCACTATCATTATCAACTCTGCATCTTTTGGCTTCAACATTATGAATATGTGTATCACTACTATCGAGATTCAATAAAAAATAGACCACTCTTCAAGGGTGCATGACCATAAAAGATATTACTCATACAAAAAGAACAACCATTATTCTCTGATTTAAATGAATAACTGTCTCATATCAAACAAGATCCAGATATAATGTTCATGCTCAACGCTGGCACCAAATAACAATTATTTAGGTCTAAAACTAATCCCGATGGTAGATGTAGAGGTAGCGTGCCGACCGCGATCATATCGACTTTGGAACCATTTCCCACGCGCATCGTCACCTCGTCCTTAGCCAATCTTCGCTTAATCTGTAGTCCCTGTTTCGAGTTGCAAAATATTAGCAACAAAACCAGTATCAAATACCCAGGTACTACTGCGAGCATTAGTAAGGTACACATCAATAACATGTATATCACAGATACCTTTGTTCACTTTCCCATCCTTCTTATCCGCCAACTACTTGGGGCAATTCCGCTTCCAGTGTCCAGTCTGCTTGCAGTAGAAGCACTCAGTCTCAGGCTTAGGTCCAGACTTGGGTTTCTTCTCTTGAGCAGCAACTTGTTTGCTGTTCTTCCTGAAGTTCCCCTTCTTCTTCCCTTTGCCCCTTTTCTTGAAACTGGTGGTCTTATTGACCATCAACACTTGATGCTCCTTTTTGATTTCTACCTCCGCAGCCTTTAGCATTGCGAAGAGCTCGGGAATAGTCTTGTCCATCCCTTGCATATCATAGTTCATCACGAAGCTCTTGTAGCTTGGTGGCAGTGATTGAAGAATTCTGTCAATGACACTATCATCAGGAAGATTAACTCCCAGCTGAATCAAGTGATTATTATACCCAGACATTTTGAGTATGTGTTCACTAATAGAACTATTCTCCTCCATCTTACAACTATAGAACTTATTGGAGACTTCATATCTCTCAATCCGGGCATTTGCTTGAAATATTAACTTCAACTCCTAGAACATCTCATATGCTCCATGACGTTCAAAACGTCGTTGAAGACCCGGTTCCAAGCCGTAAAGCATGGCACACTGAACTATCGAGTAGTCATCAACTTTGCTCTGCCAGACGTTCTTAACGTCATCAATTGCATCTGCAGCAGGCCTGGCACCAAGCGGTGCTTCCAGGACGTAATTCTTCTGTGAAGCAATGAGGATAATCCTCAGGTTACGGACCCAGTCCGTGTAATTGCTACCATCATCTTTCAAGTTAGCTTTCTCAAGGAACGCATTAAAATTCAATGGAACAACAGCACGAGCCATCTATCTACAACAAACATAGACAAGCAAAGTACTGTCAGGTACTAAGTTCATGATAAATTTAAGTTCAATTAATCATATTACTTAAGAACTCCCACTTAGACAGACATCTCTCTAGTCATCTAAGTGATCACGTGATCCAAATCAACTAAACCATGTTCGATCATCACGTGAGATGGAGTAGTTTCAATGGTGAACATCTCTATGTTGATCATATCTACTATATGATTCACGTTCGACCTTTCGGTCTCCGTGTTCCGAGGCCATATCTGTATATGCTAGGCTCGTCAAGTTTAACCTGAGTATTCCGAGTGTGCAACTGTTTTGCACCCGTTGTATTTGAACGTAGAGCCTATCACACCCGATCATCACGTGGTGTCTCAGCACGAAGAACTTTCGCAACGGTGCATACTCAAGGAGAACACTTCTTGATAATTTAGTGAGAGATTATCTTAAAATGCTACCGTCAATCAAAGCAAGATAAGATGCATAAAGGATAAACATCACATGCAATCAATATAACTGATATGATATGGCCATCATCATCTTGTGCTTGTGATCTCCATCTCCGAAGCACCGTCGTGATCACCATCGTCACCGGCGTGACACCTTGATCTCCATCGTAGCATCGTTGTCGTTACGCCATCTATTGCTTCTACGACTATAGCTGCCGCTTAGTGATAAAGTAAAGCAATTATAGGGTGTTTGCATTTCATACAATAAAGCGACAACCATATGGCTCCTGCCAGTTGCCGATAACTTCGGTTACAAAACATGATCATCTCATACAATAAAATATAGCATCACATCTTGACCATATCACATCACGCCCTGCAAAAACAAGTTAGACGTCCTCTACTTTGTTGTTGCAAATTTTACGTGGCTGCTATGGGTTGAGCAAGAACCGTTCTTACCTACGTATCAAAACCACAATGATAGTTCGTCAAGTTAGTGTTGTTTTAACCTTCGCAAGGACCGGGCGTAGCCATACTCGGTTCAACTAAAGTGAGAGAGACAGACACCCACCAGTCACCTTTAAGCAACGAGTGCTCGTAACGGTGAAACCAGTCTCGCGTAAGCGTACGCGTAATGTCGGTCCGGGCCGCTTCATCTCACAATACCGCTGAACCAAAGTATGACATGCTGATAAGCAGTATGACTTGTATTGACCACAACTCACTTGTGTTCTACTCGTGCATATGACATCTACGCATAAAACCAGGC
The DNA here is from genome assembly GCF_018294505.1 of Triticum aestivum. NCBI lineage: Eukaryota > Viridiplantae > Streptophyta > Magnoliopsida > Poales > Poaceae > Triticum > Triticum aestivum. The sequence continues at coordinate 396,505,595 of NC_057810.1, forward strand.
TCGGATGCCACTGTAGGGTAACGTAGTAGTTTCAAAAAAATTCCTACGCACACGCAAGATCATGGTGATGCATAGCAACGAGAGGGGCGAGTGTTGTCCACGTACCCTCGTAGACCGTAAGCGGAAGCATTATGACAACGCGGTTGATGTAGTCGTTTATCTTCACGATCCGACCGATCCAAGCACCGAACGTACGGCACCTCCGAGTTCAGCACACGTTCAGCTCGATGACGATCCCCGGACTCCGATCCAGCAGGGTGTCAGGGATGAGTTCCGTCAGCACGATGGCGTGGTGACGATGATGATGTTCTACCGACGCAGGGCTTCGCCTAAGCACCGCAACGATATGACCGAGGTGGAATATGGTGGAGGGGGCACCGCACACGGCTAAGGAACAATCACGATGATCAACTTGTGTGTCTTGGGGTGCCCCCTGCCCCCGTATATAAAGGAGGGAGGGGGAGGTGTGGCCGCCCCCCTAGGGGTGCGCCTGGAGGAGTCCTACTCCCACCAGGAGTAGGACTCCCTCCTCTTGCCTTGTTGGAGAAGGAAAGGGGGGAGGGGAAAGAGGAAAGGGGGGCGCCGCCCACTCCTTCCTTGTCCTATTCGGACTAGGGGGGAGGGGGCACGCGGCCTGCCCTGGCCGGCCCTTCTCTTCTCCCTCATGGCCCATGTAGGCCCATTAACCCCGGGGGGTTCCGGTAACCCCCCGGTACTCCGGTAAAATCCCTATTTCACCCGGAATGTTTCCGATATCCAAATAAAGGCTTCCAATATATCAATCTTTATGTCTCGACCATTTCGAGATCCTCGTCATGTCCGTGATCATATCCGGGACTCCGAACAACCTTCGGTACATCAAAACTTATAAACTCATAATAAAACTGTCATCGTAACGTTAAGCGTGCAGACCCTACGAGTTCGAGAACTATGTAGACATGACCTAGAACTGTTCCCGGTCAATAACCAATAGCGGAACCTGGATGCTCATATTGGCTCCTATATATTCTACGAAGATCTTTATCGGTCAAACCGCATAACAACTTACGTTGTTCCCTTTGTCATCGGTATGTTATTTACCCGAGATTCGATCGTCGGTATCCAATACCTAGTTCAATCTCGTTACCGTCAAGTCTCTTTACTCGTTATGTAATGCATCATTCCGTAACTAACTCATTAGCTACATTGCTTGCAAGGCTTATAGTGATGTGCATTACCGAGAGGGCCCAGAGATACCTCTCCGACAATCGGAGTGACAAAACCTAATCTCGAAATACGCCAACTCAACATGTACCTTCGGAGACACCTGTAGAGCTCCTTTATAATCACCCAGTTATGTTGTGACGTTTGGTAGCACACAAAGTGTTCCTCCGGTAAACGGGAGTTGCATAATCTCATAGTTGTAGAACTTTGTATAAGTCATGAAGAAAGCAATAGCAACATACTAAACAATCAAGTGCTAGGCTAACGAAATGGGTCATGTCAATCACATCATTCTCCTAATGATGTGATCCCGTTAATCAAATGACAACACATGTCTATGGTTAGGAAACATAACCATCTTTGATTAATGAGCTAGTCAAGTAGAGGCATACTAGTGACGTTATGTTTGTCTATGTATTCACACATGTATCATGTTTCCGGGTAATACAATTCTAGCATGAATAATAAACATTTATCATGATATGAGGAAATAAATAATAACTTTATTATTGCCTCTAGGGCATATTTCCTTCAGGTGTGCCTCCGGTGGTCTACGATTGTGTTTCTTCAGGTTGGATACTTCCAATCTACGCTACCCTTCATCGGCGGCGGTTGGCTTTTCTGTTGTGCTGGTCCTATGGGGCCTTAGCACGACGACTTCCCGACTATCTACTATAGCAAGTTTTGGCCGGCTCAGACGAGGAAGGGGCAATGAGGCGGCGTGCCTTCGACTCGCTTCAGTATTTGTAGTCGTCGCTAGGTGGTCTATGGAACTGGATATAATTTTTATTATTTCTGGTGTTCATTGTATTGCCATGATTGAAGATTAATAGATTGGAAGTTTTCTCGAAAAAAGTGTGTATGTGGCGGATGCCCGAGATAGCATACCGCCTGTGTTTTAATTTCGGTTTGTGAGACCAGTCTCGACATTCTAGGTGACCGTCGTTGGTTGTCAAAAAAAATACTCCATCCGTCCTTAAAAGAGTGTACTTCCAACTTTGTTGAAAAGTCAAACATTTTTTTATGTTTGACCGTGTTTATACAATAATAGACCAACATTTACGCCATCAAATTAGTAGCACTAGTTTTATGATAAAATACTAGCACAAATGCCCGTGCATTGCAATGGGGGACATTGTTACCCGTCTCATACGTCCACTTATTTCCGTTTGTCTCGCCCTATTGTCCTCCTTCTCTCCCTGGAATCCGTATTAACATTAATTCATATTTGAACTTTCCCACTTCAAAAATATGATGGCTAGAAGGTAAAGAGTTTACAATGCATGGCCCTCTTTTGTTGGCACGTTGCCTCCAGCAGTAGGAGCACACGCCCCACGCCAACATGGGCACTTCCCTGGACATCATCATCGGGCCTCGTTGGGGATCAGGATTAGGGCATGCAGAGCGGCGGGAGAGATGGTAAAACGGAGCCCCCTCCCTCCCCCAGCTGGCGTGCGGGACAAAACAAGACGCGAGCAAGATGCACTGTTGTCACATTCTCTCTACTCTTCATCCCTCCCTCTTTCCTCCCTGTCTCACCAACAACGTCGGTGCCATCCAGAGTTGAGGATATGTTAATTGTCAGCAAGTCCCAGTGAGCTTCAAATATCTTCTCCCTTAAGAAATATTTATTTCCAATGTTTCACTCATTTTTAATTATTACATCTGATGATGTAGTAGGCATAAACATTAAACTATGACAGTGACAACAAACAACATCAAGTAATTATATCGGTGCTCATTTAGAATTATTTTCTTAGAATATGTTAATTGTCAGCAAGTCCCGGTGAGCTCCAAATATCTTCTCCCTTAAAAAATATATTTATTTCCGATATTTCATTATTTTAGTTATTATATCTGATGATGTAGTAGGAATGAACATTAAACTATGATCACAAAAAAAAGCACATCAAGTAATTATATCGGAGCTCACTTAGAAAAATAATTGCAATTGGTGCTAGGCTTCTAGCACGCATAGCAACATCCAGCTGTTTCTATTCTCAAAAAACAAAACATCCAACTGCTTCTCGTTGGTGCAGCCATTAGAAAAATCAATCCACACCAAAAATCCCCACTAAGAGCTCCCCCTTGCGTGGAGCTTTTGCACATTGACATTCCTCCCAGCAGCGCTGCTCTCCTTCCTCTCTATCCATCTATCCATCCGGCCATCTGCGAGCTCCTCCCATGTAGCTGCAGGAGCGCCCGAGCCGACTGCGCCGGCGAGCACCAACAGCAAGCCGCACCGCGCCCCTGCCCTCTGCTCCCTTCTCCTTCTTGTCCCTCCTTCCTCTTTCTTCTCTCTCTTAACTCCCTCTCTCTTCTCGTTGCTACAGGACCTCAAGCTGCCATGGATGTTGCACCGAGCACAAGTCAAACAGTCCAAGCTTGGGAGCGCCGCCCTCCTCAACCCCGTGCAGATCTAGGCCGTTCCTATTGGATCCACATTGCCCCGCCGCAAGTCCCTGGAGAGCCGTCGCTGCACTTCTTCCAGCGTGAGGGAGCCAGCGCTCGAGCGTAGAGCGGTCGCTCACCAGGACGCGTTACCCCCCAAGCCTCCCCCGCTCGCCAGGATGCTCCGCTCGCTGCGGTGACCGCCCTGGTTCACACGTGGCACTGCTCGCCTGCTCGCCAGCATGTTGCGCCAAGGGCCCAGCCGCATCTGCTCGTCTGCATCGAGACCGAAGGAGACGACCGCAAGCCCCTATTCGTCTGCGCATCCACGACCGAGGACGAAGCCGTAAGCTCGATCCTCCCTCCCCGCCCCTGATCTCACACCTCTCCATGGCTGGGCTATGCGTGGCAGCGGGGCGACGACTAGGCTGCGTGTGTAGGGGGGCTTTCGCCGACATCCCGTCCCTGCACGTCAAGCCGCTCCACACCATGGCCCCGAAAACTTCAACAAGGACGTGCAGACCCCAAATTAGTATCATCTCGTTTATATTATGATTTTGTCTATATAAATCATAAAAACATATTATGACATGAGAAAAAAGTGTATTGTGACGCTGAACCCACGGAATCAATCCGTGCTTTATTATTAGGGAAAGATATCTTCGTCATATATCAATTTGGTTTCATAAGCACTGATTTATTTTTACACAAACTCGATTAAATTTTAAAATAGTTTGATCCTCCGACAAAGTTGAAAGTATATCTTTTAAAAAGGACGGAGGGAGCACAAACCATAGGATCCGAACATCGAGGGGCGATTTTTTTTGAGACAAGGGCGATTTGTTGATGTGTGTGGAGCGTTTGAGTTGCCCTTTGACCCAAAAACTCACCGGGACTAAGAGCATCTCCAGCCGTTCGCCCCGCGGGCAGTGAAAAAAGGCCGCCTGGGGGTGAATCGGTGCAAGTTAGGCACTTGGGGGCGGCTCGGTTCCCAGTCGTCGCCCGCAAAGGTCACCCTGAGCTCAGCGCAATTATGTAGATCTGGTACAAACTCGGCGAAATTTTATTGAAATTTGTACAAAAAAGTAAAAACATGCAAACTACGCCAAACTAAGCCGAACTACGCCGCTAGCCACTACCTGATGAGGACATCAATACCATTGTTACACCCACAGCCCCTGCTACTATACATACTGGACCAATTACTAGAGCTCGCGCACGCCAACTAAATTACCAGGTACTTTCGTTTCTTGGTAATGATTCTAATGTTCATGAGAATATGATGCTGCCTAAATTGGATACGTTTGTTTTGCTTACAAATGAAGGGCCTAGCTTGAAGAAGGATGAACATTGGAGCAAGAACAAGCATGGAGATGATGGCATGCGCAAGGGGAACAAGAACGGAGTTACAAGTGATGATTTCAGGTCTTTGAAGCCACCATAACGAGTGCATGAAGCCTTGGACGAAATATACAAGATGTCACTTCATAAATTTCGTCCAGAGGCTATTATAGGTGCTGCGTCACCTTTTTATTGGGCCAGGCCCATGTAATTTCGAAATACATAAGTATAGGCTATTTTTAGAGTCCGTATGTGTGGGGAAACAAGAGATAGGGTTGATTTCGGACCCCTCCACCAAGGGCCACGAAATTCCCCCTCTCTTCCTCCATATATACAGCCCTTAGGGCACCGTTTAGACTTTGGGGTTTTGTTTAGATTAAAGTTCGCCATAGCTGCAACTTTGCGTACTTCGTTTGTGTTCAACGACCAGACAAAGGCGTCACAGAACCCCACCTTGATCAATAAAGCTTTCATCTTATATTCGCAATATCCAGATTGCAATCTTAGTTTCTTGCTTGTTCTTCGTTTGCTCGTAGGAAACAGACCCTCGTGGTCAGGTTGATCGTGCTCCGGCGTGGTCAATAACCTCTCGGAGTTGGTTTAGCGATTGCTAAGGCGCGACGTCCTCGCACGTTCGTAGTCGGATCGTCAAAGTCGACTTCCACCAAAGCAATATCCATCATCTCATCGAAAGACGGGACACCTTTGCCTCTATCAAGTGGTATCAGATTTCCAGGTTGCTCGGTGAGATTTTACAGTTTTTCGTAGTTTAGATCGAGTCTGTTCTTCATACCTACAGTCCACGGAAAAGCCACAAAAAAAATTAGGGTTAGTTCATCATATCCGAACCAATCTGAGCCTTTACATAATCTTTTTAGGGTTTTGCTTTGTTGAATTTGCGGTTGCATCGTCGTGTCTAGTTGCTGGTCTTAGAGTCTAGTCTTTTAGAGTTTCGAGTTCTGGTCATAAGTTGTCACGCCGCCACCGCACCATCATCATCGCCCCTGCCATCTACCACCACCGTTTATCCGCCACCGCTTCGAATCCGTATCCATATACCACCACCGCTATCATATACCACCACCGCAGCCATCTACCACCATATATCCACCACCAATCTGAGTTCTTGTCATATTAGGTTTGTTTTCGAGATCCATCTAGGTTCCAATTCGTGTTTCCTTGCCGGAGTAGGTTTCGGAAAAAAAAAGAGTCCGGAAACCACCCTCCGTTTAGGCCCAAAATTTTTCGACAACGCATTTTTCGAAAAAAAATCTGGCTATCCTATTTTTAGGTGTTTCTGAGTGTTTTGAGACAGGTGCCATTATAGGAAGTTTTTTTGACCCGTTTCCAGTTTTTGGGTCCGGGCAGTCGAAAAAAAAAATTGGTCAAAAAAATTTCGTGCCCATCCTGTCAGTTTGACCTAGGAAGAGTTTTGAGACACTCGCCATTATAGTGATTTTTCGCAAAAAAAACAGCGCAAAAAAAACAGCGCAAAATAAAAACAGCGCAAAAAAAAAGAGCGAAAAAAAATCCAGAGTGTGCTTTTCCCTTGTTTACGTGTCGCGCCATGATTTTGTTGGTGTTCTAGGCTCGCGTCTCTAGCACAGTCTAGCCTAGGACCAGCACAGTACCGTCGTTGAGCGTTTATTCAACTTTGCATCTCTGAATTGATTATTGCTGACCTTTTTTGCTACCATATTATAAGCCTTCCCAGCTCCACATACATCTACATCGTGCGTTTGACTCTCCCTGGTGTTCGCTCTATCCAAGCTTTGAGAGTTTTTGACTACAACTGTTGCCGATCACCGCCTGCTGCTGGGTAAGAACTGGTAAGAATTTGATATTTGCTTGACGGATTTGTGACACCCACCACCACCTCTTGTTAGTAGTCTGTAGGATCATATTCTTGTGTGTTTCTATTGCTGCTAACCATGCCAGGATCACAAGCCGACGAGACTGACTGGGAGAACATGACGAATAAGGATTTGCATGATAAATTTCAGCAAATGATGAGTGGACAGGTGCAAGATGTGCTAAACAGATTTGATGAGGCCATGGAGAAGATAGATGGCATGGAGAAGACGTTCGAAACAAAGCTCGATAACAAGTTTAATGAATTGCTCGCGTGTCTTCCACCACCACCACCCGCTGCACCTAACGCACCTCTCCAATAACAACAACAACGACTACCTCCACGTCGCGAAACAGACCTCCGCCGAGCGAGCCGTGTTCCTCTTGCGTTTGGCCAAACTGTTGGTGCTGCTGTTGATACTTCTGTGGCTCCTGCTGCTGATGCGGAGGAGGATGATTACGTGGGAGATTACGAGGATGAGGTTGCTCAAAATCAGAACTACGTGCAACCACCTGCACCGCAACCACCAGGTCGTCCACATGCAAATAATCACAATGGTAGGTGAGGGAGTCCTGGATTACGGGGTGTCCGGATAGCCGGACTACCATCATCAGCCGAACTATCACCGACCGGACTATCATCATCGACCGGACTCCAAGACTATGAAGATACAAGATTGAAGACTTCATCCCGTGTCCGGATGGGACTTTCCTTGGCATGGAAGGCAAGCTTGGCGATACGGATATGTAGATCTCCTACCATTGTAACCGACTCTATGTAACCCTAGCCCTCTCTGGTGTCTATATAAACCGGATGGCTCTAGTCCGTAGGACAACAACAACCATTACAATCATACCATAGGCTAGCTTCTAGGGTTTAGCCTCCTTGATCTTGTGGTAGATCCACTCTTGTAAACATCCACAATATCAATATCAATCAAGCAGGACGTAGGGTTTTACCTCCATCAAGAGGGCCCGAACCTGGGTAAAACATCGTGTCCCTCGTCTCTTGTTACCATCCGCCTAGACGCACAGTTCGGGACCCCCTACCCGAGATCCGCCGGTTTTGACACCGACATTGGTGCTTTCATTGAGAGTTCCTCTGTGTCGTCACCGATAGGCTTGATGGCCTCTTCTATCTACAACGACGCAGTCCTGGGTGAGACTTTTCTCCCCGGACAGATCTTCGTATTCGGCGGCTTCACACTGCGGGCCAACTCACTTGACCATCTGGAGCAGATCGAAAGCTACGCCCCTGGCCGTCAGGTCAGGTTTGGAAGCCTAAACTTCACGGCCGATATCCGCGGGGACTTGATCTTCGATGGATCTGAGCCACAGCCGAGCATGCCGCGCTGTCACGATGGGCACGACCTAACTCTGCCGCCGGACAGCGCCTTGGAGGCCGCACACGAATCCGCTCCGACCCATAGTCCGAAGCCGATCGCTCAGATCGAGGACGGATGGCTGGACACCGCCTCGGGAGCTGCAACTTCTACGGCGATAGAGCCGAACACTTACCTTGTCCCGCATAAAGTTCATGACTCCGAGGTGCCGGACTCTCTGCCGGACTCCGAACCTCCCGCGCCCCTGCCAGTCGAATCCGACTGGACGCCGATCATGGAATTCACCGCTGCGGACACCTTTCAGCACTCACCCTTCGGCAATATCTTAAATTCACTGAAGCATCTCTCACTATCCGGAGAGCCCTGGCCGAACTACGGCCAGGATGGTCGGGACGCGGACAATGAAGAAATTCAGAACCCACCCACCACCCACTTTGTAGACACCGTCGACGATCTAACCGACGTGCTAAACCACGACTCCGAAGACATCAACGGTATGGACGACGATGCCGGAGACAATCAAAAACCAGCGCCTACAGGGCACTGGAAGGCCACCTCGTCACATGACATACATATGGTGGACACCCCAAAGGGAAGCGATAACGAGGAACAACGGGACACGGCAGAGGATAATCCCGCCGATAAACAACCAAAACGGCGACGTAGACGCCGCCCTAAGTCCCGCCTCGATCAAAGCAGTATTCCTAACGACCCAGCGATAGAGCAGGGCAAACCAGCGGACGACGAACAGGACAAGCCGGATAATCAACCCCTTCACGGAGCAATCAACAGTCCGGACACAACACCGGAGCATAAGAACCTACACAAAAGACTCGTCGCCACTGCAAGAAGTTTGAAGAAGGAAAAACGGAAGCTCAAAACAGCGGAAGACATACTCAGAATGAAGTGGAGCAAAGTACTCAAGACCGCAGACAAATATGGCAATGGCCATCAAACAAAGAGCTACCCGAAGCGCAAGTTGCTGCCAGAATTTGACGAGGAAGCCATAGAGCCCTCACAGTCAAAAAATAAAGAGGCCGCCTGGCCGGATAGACGGCCAGATGATAGGCCAAAAGCGACAAGCGGCGCCGCACACAAGCCGACTTATGATCCTGGGAAAACGGACGGCCCAACTAGGTCCATCTACGGGCCAAAAAAGAGGGCCCCAGGAAGTAACACAACACGACAAGTGTTCGAAGACAGCGGCACACCCAAATACAGGGGCGCCGCACACCCGCTATGTTTTACCGATGAGGTGCTGGATCATGAATTCCCAGCAGGGTTCAAACCCATAAACATAGAGGCATACGACGGCACAACAGACCCAGGAGTCTGGATAGAAGATTACATACTACACATACACAGGGCTAGAGGAGATGATCTCCACGCCATAAAATACCTACCCCTCAAGCTCAAAGGGCCAGCTCGGCATTGGCTCAAAAGCCTCCCAGAAAACACTGTTGGAAGTTGGGAAGAGCTTGAGGACGCGTTTAGAGCAAATTTTCAAGGGACTTATGTCCGCCCTCCGGATGCAGACGATCTGAGTCATATAACCCAACAGCTCGGAGAGTCGGCGCGCAAATTCTGGAACAGGTTCCTTACCAAAAAGAACCAAATAGTCGACTGTCCGGACGCGGAAGCCTTAGCAGCTTTTAAACACAACGTCCGAGACGAATGGCTCGCCAGACACCTCGGCCAAGAGAAGCCAAGAACAATGGCCGCGCTAACAAGCCTCATGACGCGCTTTTGCGCAGGAGAAGACAGCTGGCTAGCAAGATGCAGCACCAGCGACCCGAGTACATCCGAGATCAGAGATGGAAACGGAAAATCACGGCGCAGGAAAGATCAGCGCCGGAATAAAGAAAAAAGCCCAAAGGGCACGGCGGTCAACGCCGGATTCAAAAGCTCGCGGCCAAACAATAAAACACTGCCTCTTAAGGACAACAGCGACGAGCTATCAAATTTAAACAAAATTTTAGATCGGATATGTCAAATCCACAGTACCTCCGGAAGGCCTGCAAACCATACCAACCGAAATTGTTGGGTTTTTAAACAGTCCGGCAGACTCAACGCCGGACACAAGGGGCTCGATGCGCCAAGCGAGGACGATGACGAACCCCACCAGCAGAGCACCGGAAGTCAAAAGACTTTCCCACAAGAAGTCAAAACAGTAAACTCACTTCATGTGATAGTACAGAAAACCAACACGGCACTCGCTAAGACAAGTGTCGCACGGTCCACCCCAGCGGAACACCGAGATTGGATGTCAAAACCAATCACTTTCGACCATCTGGATTAGTCGAGAAGTATCCGGAACGCAGGATAGATTGCCCTAATACTGGATCCCATAATAGACGGACCGCAATTCACGCAGGTTCTGATGGACGGCGGCAGTGACTTAAACCTGCTATATCCGGACACAATCCGCAAGTTGGGATAGACCCTACTACAATTCGGCATAGCCGCACTTCCTTCAAAGGAGTGGCGCCAGGCCCTTACGCCAGGTGCACAATTTCATTATTACTAGAAGTTGTGTTCGGGTCACCTGACAACTTCCGACGAGAAAAGCTAACCTTTCATGTCGCCCCATTTAAAAGTAGCTATCAAGCATCACTGGGACGGGAAGCTTTCGTCCGCTTCAATGCAATGCCACATTACGCATCTCTTACGCTTAAAATGCCCGGTTCACGTGGCATCATTTCATTAAAAGATCGCCTGAGACCCCGGACACGGCTGGACGAGTCCGGAATAAATAAGCTAGGGGCTACCTAGCCGCACACCCCTTCACAAGGGTTTGTACATATAAGCCATAATGAGCTAGCATAGGCTCAACTTTATTAATCTATATTTCAATTTTTTATGCACTTTCTCGCACGATTTCTTTTCAAACTAAGTTCCTCTCTTTTTACAGATGAACAGCGTGCACACCCGTCCAGGATACGGCACAACGGAGACACAGGCGCAGACGTGCAGTAGGGACCCGTTGCAAGGACTCTTTTCAGACTAAGACCCTACGTAAACCTTTCTTACTGTCTCTTGTTTCTATAATCCCCTGGTTTCTCATTATAACCAGAGTGGAGACTGGCGTTTTGGCATCGGCCGCGCTAGAAGAACTTGCCCGTACCTGGACACAAGGGGCTTAGGGCATTGTTTTGCCCGCTATCATAAAGACCGAACACCTTCGGGAGTGTTCGGCGTCTCGAGTTAGGCCTTATATGCATCAGCTCCGAATCATGTCTTTGGTCAAATGTTGGGTTTGCCCGGCTCCTGTGTTTTGCTGCCTTACGTTTCGTATCACCGGCTAACGCGGCACCAGGAGAACTACTGCGATTGTGCCCCAGTTCGGCTGGGCGAGCACCTCAGTAGAGAAAGCCGAAAACTGACTGTCATGATACAGCGAGAGACTGGTCAACCACTCGATCGACCATGGGAATGTTTAGAATTCCTCCGCTTTGACGAAGGGCCGTTTCCCGGTCAGGCACATACGCGCCCCAAATTCGGAGAGCGCGGTGCCCCCAGGGGCTATGTCGTAGCCCCACCCTCGAACTCCATGGCTAAGTGAAAGTGATAAAGCATTATAGTCCGGTTGCCTCGTTTGCTACGCTACCACCTCCTTTACAGGACCGAGACGTCGGATTAAGTGTGAAAACGCGCTATTTTTTGCGAACACCCCCGCACCTTGTGCGTGGGGGCTGAAGCCGACGACTGCCATCTTTCAGGTTATACACACGTATACATGAACGGCCGCATAGGAGATATTCTATTACTTGAACGCACAAGTATAAAAGGCGCTTACATCATAAATATTGTTTTACATCGTAAAAACGTTCATTCGAACGTAACATTTTTTGAGCACTGCGACTCTATTACACGAGCACCACGCAGCACTTCGCCAAAATAGTGCTCGGCGGGTAACCGGCTATCGTCCGAACCCGGGGTCGCAACAGCGGTGGCATCCATCTCTGTCCAATGTGTCTTCACACGGGCGAGTGCCATCCGCGCACCCTCTATGCAGGCCGACCGCTTCATCGCCTTGACATGCGGCACCGCCCCAAGAAATTGCTGCAATAAGCCAAAGTAACTCTTCGGCTTGGGCCTATCCGGCCAGACATGGGTCACTATATCCGTCATAGCAAGCCCGGACAACCTATTTAGCTCAGCCCACTCGGCCAAACGGTCGGTCAGCGGAAGTGAGCACTCCGGACTATGGAATTGAGACCAAAACAGCTCTTCCGTCTTGTGATCCTTCTGGCTTCGAAAATGCACAACGGCATCCGCCGCACTCGCTGCTAAGTCCATGTAAGGGTCCTCTGGACCCCACAGTTGGCCCAGCTGAGCATACTTTGGATCCGTAAACCTTCGGCGAAGCAGAAAAGGCTTGCCAGCTACAATTTCTCCGGTCTGGCGCATCTCCTCCTTTATAGCCCGCATTGCAGAGTGGGCATCCTTGGCTTCGGCGGTGGCCTTCTCCAGGTCTTCTTGCCCCGCTAGGCGCTCCTTCCCAAGAGCCTCATTGCGGTCGGTAGCATCTTTTAACTTCACGGCCATTTCGGCCATCTCTTCCCTGCTCCGGCAGTGTGCGACCCTTTCGGCCGCTAACTCCTCGGCCGCCCTCGAGGCTGCCGCATTACTCCTTCTGGCCTGCTCCTTGGCTTGAGCAAGTTCGCCCCGAAGGCTCTCCACAGCAGCGGCACTATTTGCATTTCACACACATGTTGTAAGGAGCTGGCTTCGGCTCCCTTACCTAGTGACCGCACAGAAACACTTACCTTACGACTCATCAAGTCGCCTGTTGACCAACGTGATGTCCGCATCCGCAACAGCGAGTTGCCGCTTTAGTTCAGCAACTCCATCAGTCCGGCTGGCCTTCGGACGACCCGCCACCTGCATCGACACGGCGGAATTTAAACCTGCGATTTTGATCCTCGGCACGCTGTCGATTTCGACAACCTACCGAGTCTCAGGGGCTACTATCTATACAGGGCGCATTCTATATGCAAAACTGTTAAAAGGTGTGTCATTTTTACGTACCTCAAACCCCGCCAGCAAACTCCTGACGGCATTATGCAACCCGCCTTCGGCGGACGAAATCCTTTCAATCACCATGCTCATCAATGCGTGGTGATCTTCTGAGATAGACGCCTTCTCAAGCAGACCCTTCAGCCGTACACCAGTTGGCGCCGAACTATCCGGCTTTGCCAAACCAGGGGGCTCCCTCCGTGATGACACTTCAGGCTCGTCCGCCCTATCCGACGGCGCCCCGGACGGAGGCGTCTCGCTCTCCATCATCTCCGGACGAAGGTCCCCCGAAGACGAGCTCATTTGCGAAGGACGGAGATCCGAACTACAAGGTAAAAACTTTAGTTATCCTCAGAAGCACAAATAGGGATGTCCCTTATTATAAAACTCCTTTCTTTCTACTTACGGCTCGTTGGAGGGCTGATTCTTTAAGGGAGATTGTGCGGCCGGGGCCTCCCCGGACGCAGGACCCTCCGGCGAAGATTTCTTCCCCCGTTTAGGGGCGTTTGCCCCCGGGTCCTTGGAGGCAGTCCTCTTCTCCCCTTGGAGGGAGGGATTCTCGACCCCCCCCCTCTTTCAAGAGCCTCCTTAGGCGAGGCAGTAGCTTTCCTGTTTTCCCCTTCGCCTTCCTCTGGAGGCGCAACCTCAAGCATCCGAACCAGCACGGAATCCGGCGCGGTCTCGGGGAGGGGGGCCGGACACCATATCAATTTTGCTTCCGCTATCCACTCCTGTTTAGAAGGAAGTTGGTCATAAGGCGAATTATTGAAAGGCAAACAAACGTTATGTCCGGACTTGGAACTACTTACTTGAGTATCCGGGCGATTGCAGCTTAGGCCAGCATCCCCAGTCAATTCCGGACACGCCTCTTGTGATCCGAAGAATAATTTGTACATCTCCAGGGGTGTCATACCCATGAAGTGTTGAAGAATCCGTGGGCCCTCCGGATTGAACTCCCACAGCCGGAGAGGGCGGCGTTTGCAGGGCGGGAGACGCCTAATCAGCATAACCCGCATTACCACCACCATATCGACCTCCCTCGTTTGGAGATCTCGAATCCGGCCCTGCAGTAGGGGCACGTCCTTTGACGGCCTTGAGCCCTTGGTTGACCCACGACATCAACCGTCGTGGAGGTCCCGGGCGGAATAAGGGCGGCGGCTTTTGTCTGCGGCCCCTCGGAACGGTAATATAGAACCACTCTTGCTGCCACGGGCCGAGCTCCTCTTGGAAGGAGCCAGCGGGCCACGGGGCATCGGCCCTCCTACTTATGGCCGCCCCGCCACACTCCGCTTGACGCCCCCCGATCATCTTCGGCGCCACATTGAAGGTCTTCAGCCACAGGCCGAAGTGAGGGGTGACGCAGAGGAAGGCTTCGCAGATAACAATAAATGCGGAAATATGGAGGATGGACTCCGGAGCCAAATCGTGGAATTCCAGCCCATAGTAAAACATGAGCCCTCTCACAAAAGGATCCATCGGGAAGCCTAAACCCCGACGGAGGTGGGATACAAAAACGACATACTCGCCGGGCTCGGGGGTGGGGATGGCCTGCCCTTCGGCAGGCAACCTGTGTGAAATCTCATAAGCCAGGTACTTGGCCTCCCGTAGCTTTAGCACGTCCTCCTCCGTACCGGCCCTGGAGGTCGGAACCGGACATCATTGAAGGTCCGAAGCGCTCGAACCTGGAGCTCTAGGTGCTGGAACTTGGAGCGGGGAGAGGATTCGATGGAGGATTGAAGAAAAGAAACGAGCCTTGGTCCCGTTATAAAGAGGGAGAATACCAAGAGCCGTCTCCGTGACCGTTTGGGACTCGCCTTCGATAGAGGGGGCGGGGCGACGGGCGCGGTTGTGTTACCCACGTCCGTATTGATGAGAATCCCGGATTAAGGGGGAACACGATCTCTGCTTCGACAAGACGTGCCAAGGAAACCGCTTCGCTAAAATGCGCTGAGGTGGTAGAGTAAAAAACGATTCAAGTAATGGCTTGGTAGTGGCGTGACGTCATGCCACAAAAAACGTCAGCAGATTGAACTTGTGTATATGTTATTCTCTCTACGGTGGAATGTGGAATTTATTTTGCAGAGCGGACGCTATCCTGGTGTTCACAATCTTCTATCATTCGGAGGAGGAACCCGCCTTGCAATGCCAAGCAATATACGCGCCGGACTTATCGTCATTGAAGCCTGGTTCAGGGGCTACTGAGGGAGTCCTGGATTAGGGGGTGTCCGGATAGCCGGACTACCATCATCAGCCGAACTATCACCGGCCGGACTATCATCATCGACCGGACTCCAAGACTATGAAGATACAAGATTGAAGACCTCGTCCCGTGTCCGGATGGGACTTTCCTTGGCGTGGAAGGCAAGCTTGGCGATACGGATATGTAGATCTCCTACCATTGTAACCGACTCTATGTAACCCTAGCCCTCTCCGGTGTCTATATAAACCGGATGGCTCTAGTCCGTAGGACAACAACAACCATTACAATCATACCATAGGCTAGCTTCTAGGGTTTAGCCTCCTTGATCTTGTGGTAGATCCACTCTTGTAAACATCCACAATATCAATATCAATCAAGCAGGACGTAGGGTTTTACCTCCATCAAGAGGGCCCGAACCTGGGTAAAACATCGTGTCCCTCGTCTCCTGTTACCATCCGCCTAGACGCACAGTTCGGGACCCCCTACCCGAGATCCGCCGGTTTTGACACCGACAGTAGGGCTTTCCCTCAGGTACGAGATCATGACCATCTTCCTAAACTGAAATTGAATATTCCACCTTTCGGGGGTAGATATGTTCCTGATATATATCTTACTTGGGAGTTAGAAACTGAACAATGATTTACATGTTTACAATATCCCGAGGAGAGACGGGTTGCCGCTGCTGTTTGTGCTTTCACTAGTTTTGCATGTGTATGGTGGTCTGAACATTGTAGATTATATCCTATTCCAACTACTTGGGCTGCTTTGAAAACTGCTATGCGTACTCGTTGGGTTCCACCATATTATCAACGCGAATTGCTTCAAAAATTACAGCGCTTAAGACACGGAAAAAATTCTGTAGAAGAATATTATCAGGAATTACAAACTGGCATGATTAGATGTGGTATTGTTGAGGAGAATGAAGCTATGCTTGCACGTTTTCTGGGTGGATTAAATAGAGAGATTCAGACCATTCTAGACTATAAGGAGTATACTAATATCACTCGTTTATTCCATCTTGCTTGTAAAGCTGAACGTGAAGTGCAGGACCGACAAGCATTGGCGCGAACTAACTTTTCTGCAGGCCGACCTTCATCATGGACACCGCGTGCATCTTCTACTTCAACTGCACCAGCACCTCAATCAGGTGCCTCCTCCAGTCGTGATACAAGAAAACAGGCACAACCACCATTATCTGCCAAGAGCGCACCTGCTGGGCCTGCACAGAGTTCTTCTTCTTCCATGGCATCAACAGGGCACACAAGTGATATTATTTGTCGTCGTTGTAAGGGAGGAGGTCATTATGCGAGAGAATGCAAATCTCCGCGTGTGATGATTGCTACCGTGGATGGTGGATATGAGTCCGCTAGTGACTATGATGAGGAGACTTTGGCTCTTATTACACGTGAAGAACATGGTGGAGATGATTCTGATCATGAGACACAATACATGGCTCCTGAAGACGCTGACATGTATGAATGTTTAGTTGCTCAACGTGTTTTGAGTGTGCAGGTCACATAAGCTGAGCAAAATCAGAGGCACAATTTGTTCCATACCAAGGGAGTTGTGAAAGAACGTTCTGTGCGCGTCATCATAGATGGAGGGAGCTGCAACAACTTGGCTAGCATGGAGATGGTGGAGAAGCTTTCTCTCACCACAAGACCACATCCACATCCTTACTACATCCAATGGTTCAACAACAGCGGCAAGGTTAAGGTAACACGCACTGTTCGTGTGCATTTTAGTATCTCTACATATGCTGATTATGTTGATTGTGATGTGGTACCTATGCAAGCATGTTCCTTATTACTTGGTAGACCATGGCAATTTGATAAAAATTCTGTACACCATGGTAGAAACAATCAGTATACTCTTGTTCATAAGGATAAAAATATTACTTTGCTTCCTATGACTCCTGATTCTATTTTGAAAGATGATATTAATAGAGCTAATAAAGCAAAATAGGAGAAGAATAAGAGTGAAAATCAGATTGTGGCAAAAGAATTTGAGCAACAAATGAAGCCTAATCATAAACCATCTAGTGTTGCTTCTGAAATTAAATTGAAAAGTGCATGTTTATTTGCCACCAAATCTGATACTGATGAGCTAGATTTCAGCAAATCTGTTTGCTATGCTTTTGTGTGCAAAGAGGCATTATTTTCATTCGAGGACGTGCCTTCCTCTTTGCCTCCTGCTATCACTAACATTTTGCAGGAGTTTGCTGACGTCTTTCCACAAGACGTGCCACCGGGATTACCACCTATTCGAGGGATTGAGCATCAGATTGACTTAATTCCCGGTGCTTCACTGCCAAACCGTGCGCCATACCGTACCAATCCAGAGGAGACGAAGGAGATTATGCGTCAAGTACAAGAGCTTCTCGACAAAGGTTATATACGCGAGTCCCTTAGTCCTTGTGTTGTTCCTATTATTCTAGTGCCGAAAAAGGATGGTACATCGCGTATGTGTGTTGATTGTAGAGGCATTAATAATATTACTATTCGTTATCGTCATCCTATTCCTAGGCTAGATGATATGCTTGATGAATTGAGTGGCTCTACAATATTCTCCAAAGTTGATTTGCGTAGTGGATACCATCAAATTGATATGAAATTGGAGGATGAATGGAAAATAGCATTTAAAACTAAGTTTGGATTATATGAGTGGTTAGTCATGCCTTTTGGGTTAACTAATGCGCCTAGTACTTTCATGAGACTAATGAACGAAGTTTTACGTGCTTTCATTGGACGATTTGTGGTAGTCTATTTTGATGATATACTGATTTATAGCAGATCTTTGGAAGAACATTTGGAACATTTACGTGCTGTTTTTATTGCTCTACGTGATGCACGTTTGTTTGGTAACCTTGGGAAGTGCACCTTTTGCACCGACCGAGTATCTTTTCTTGGCTATGTTGTTACTCCACAGGGAATTGAAGTTGATAAAGCCAAGATTGAAGCTATTGAGAGTTGGCCGCAGCCCAAAACGGTCACACAAGTGAGGAGTTTTCTTGGCCTCGCTGGATTCTATAGGCGTTTTGTGAGAGATTTCAGCACCATTGCTGCACCTCTCAATGAGCTTACAAAGAAACATGTGCCTTTTCTTTGGGGCACCGCACAGGAAGAAGCCTTCTCGGTATTGAAAGATAAGTTGACACATGCTTCTTTACTCCAACTTCCTGATTTTAATAAGACTTTTGAGCTTGAATGTGATGCTAGTGGAATTGGATTAGGAGGTGTGTTATTACAAGATGGCAAACCTGTTGCATACTTTTCTGAAAAATTGAGTGGGCCTAGTCTGAATTATTCTACTTATGATAAAGAATTATATGCTCTTGTTCGAACTTTAGAAACATGGCAACATTATTTATGGCCCAAAGAATTTGTTATACATTCTGATCATGAATCTTTGAAACATATTAAAAGTCAAGCTAAACTGAATCGTAGACATGCCAAATGGGTTGAATTCATTGAGACTTTCCCTTATGTCATTAAACACAAGAAGGGAAAAGAAAATGTTATTGCTGATGCATTGTCTCGTCGCTATACTATGCTTTCACAACTTGACTTCAAAATATTTGGTTTGGAGACCATCAAAGATCAATATGTGCATGATGCTGATTTTAAAGATGTAATGCAAAATTGTAAAGAAGGAAGAATGTGGAACAAGTTTGTCGTTAACGATGGATTTGTGTTTCGTGCTAACAAGCTATGCATTCCAGCTAGCTCCGTTCGTCTTTTGTTGTTGCAGGAGGCGCATGGAGGAGGATTAATGGGACACTTTGGCGTGAAGAAGACGGAGGACGTACTTGCTACACATTTCTTTTGGCCAAAGATGAGACGGGATGTTGAGCGTTTTATTGCTCGCTGCACTACATGTCAAAAAGCTAAGTCACGACTCAATCCTCATGGTTTATATATGCCTTTGCCTGTACCTAGTGTTTCTTGGGAGGATATATCTATGGACTTTGTTTTAGGTTTACCTCGAACAAAGAAGGGGAGGGATAGCATATTTGTTGTCGTGGATAGATTCTCGAAAATGGCACACTTTATACCATGTCATAAAAGTGATGATGCTGTTAATGCTGCTGATTTGTTCTTTCGTGAAATTATTCGCTTGCATGGTGTGCCAAATACTATTGTTTCAGATGGTGATACTAAATTTCTTAGCCACTGTTGGAGATGTTTATAGGCTAAGTTGGGGACTAAACTGCTTTTTAGTACTACTTGTCACCCCAAACTGATGGCCAAACTGAAGTAGTCAATAGAACATTGTCTACTATGCTTAGGGCTGTTTTGAAGAGTAATAAGAAAATGTGGGAGGAATGCTTGCCTCATATTGAATTTGCTTATAATCGTTCATTGCATTCTACTACTAAGATGTGCCCTTTTGAAGTTGTGTATGGTTTCCTACCTCATGCACCTATTGATTTTTTGCCTCTTCCATCTTCGGAGAAGGTTAATTTTGATGCTAAACAACATGCTGAATTGATTTTAAAAATGCATGAGTTAACTAAGGAAAACATTGAGCGTATGAATGCCAAATATAAACTTGCTGGAGATAAGGGTAGAAAACATGTTGTGTTTGCACCTGGAGATCTTGTTTGGTTACATTTGCGTAAGGATAGATTTTCTAATTTGCGCAAATCAAAGCTCATGCCACGGGCTGATGGTCCCTTTAAGATGTTAGAGAAAATAAATGATAATGCATATAAACTTGAGCTGCCTGCAGATTTTGGGGTTAGTCCCACTTTTAACATTGCAGATTTGAAGCCTTATTTGGGTGAGGAAGATGAGCTTCCGTCGAGGACGACTTCATTTCAAGAAGGGGAGGATGATGAGGACATCAATACCATTGTTACACCCACAGCCCCTGCTGCTATACATACTGGACCAATTACTAGAGCTCGCGCACGCCAACTAAATTACCAGGTACTTTCGTTTCTTGGTAACGATTCTAATGTTCATGAGAATATGATGCTGCCTAAATTTGATACATTTGTTTTGCTTACAAATGAAGGGCCTAGCTTGAAGAAGGATGAACATTGGAGCAAGAACAAGCATGGAGATGATGGCATGCGCAAGGGGAACAAGAACGGAATTACAAGTGATGATTTCAGGTCTTTGAAGCCACCATAACGAGTGCATGAAGCCTTGGACGAAATATACAAGATGTCACTTCATAAATTTCGTCCAGAGGTTATTATAGGTGTTGCGTCACCTTTTTATTGGGCCAGGCCCATGTAATTTCGAAATACATAAGTATAGGCTATTTTTAGAGTCCGTATGTGTGGGGAAACAAGAGATAGGGTTGATTTTGGACCCCTCCACCAAGGGCCATGAAATTCCCCCTCTCTTCCTCCATATATACAGCCCTTAGGGCACCGTTTAGACTTTGGGGTTTTGTTTAGATTAAAGTTCGCCATAGCTGCAACTTCGCGTACTTCGTTTGTGTTCAACGACCAGACAAAGGCGTCACAGAACCCCACCTTGATCAATAAAGCTTTCATCTTATATTCGCAATATCCAGATTGCAATCTTAGTTTCTTGCTTGTTCTTCGTTTGCTCGCAGGAAACAGACCCTCGTGGTCAGGTTGATCGTGCTCCGGCGTGGTCAATAACCTCTCGGAGTTGGTTTAGCGATTGCTAAGGCGCGACGTCCTCGCACGTTCGTAGTCGGATCGTCAAAGTCGACTTCCACCAAAGCGATATCCATGATCTCATCGAAAGACGGGACACCTTTGCCTCTATCACTACCGCGCGTCCACTGCCCGCCATCTACATGCCGAGAAGCCTGTAGAAGCGGGTGTAGTCGCCGCCGCCGCCGCCGTCGTCGTCGCGCGCCCCATCGAAGACATCGTCCCTACTGCAACCCTGCCTAGGGTCGCGGACGCGCGACTGGGAGTTGGACGGCCCGACCTCTTCCTCCTCGTCGCTGTCGGGGACGATGACGCCACCCTCCTCGCGGCCGCGTCGTCGGGCCTGCAATTCCGCGTACGCCTGGCGCTGGCGGCGCACCTGCTCGCGGACGTAGTCCTCCTTTGCCCACTTTAGGGCGGACTCGTCGTCGGGAGCCACCATGTCGGCGTGCTCCGACTTCACGGGGAGCAGGCCCGGCTCAGGCTTTGGCCGGACCAGGCGAAGGGAGCGCGGGGAAGGGCGGGCACCCTCGTTGATGACTAGGGCGCCACTGCGGGTGCGGCGCCGCTGCGGCGTCTCGTCCGGCTCTGGCTTGATGGGGCAAAGAGCTGGCGAGCCGGAGGAGAGCGAGCCGGAGCCCGACGACGAGGACGTCGGCTCCATTCGCCGCGACGTCCAGGAACTGCCGCGGTGGCGAGAGAAGGACGGCCGCGTTGGGTACTCCAGGCGCGACATGTTGCCGGTCTCAATGTGGTCGAGGATGGCCTCGAGGGTGCGGTCGTGGACGCCCCATCACTCGCACCGTCCTTCGGCGTTGAGGCGACCGCGGGAATGACGTCGTTGACGGAGGTGATCAACTCCTCGCGGCGGCGCTGGAAGTACATCGTCCACAGCGTTTTGCTGTCGGGCGCGTACCTCGGCTGGTTCCGCTGCTCCTCCGTCAGGGAGGAGCGGATGCAGGCGATTTTCGCCCGCCGTGGCGTCCCTTCGGGCACCGGCGGCATCGGGACGCCGGCGGCGCTCAACCTCCACGCCCCCGGTACGTGCATGTCAGGGGGCACCGGGTAGCCTCGTAGAGGAGGCGCGTCTCCGGCTCTTGGAGATGTCGGCGGCCGAAGCCGTTCGCCACTGCGCCATCGCCTGGGAACATCTCGGCCATCTTTGCTTTGCTCGTCGGCGGGAAGGGGGAAGATGGCTTTTGCGAGAGGGGGAGGGTGTGGCGTTCACTGGCGGGGAGTGGGCGCCTTTTATAGCCCAGGCGGGGTGGCCGGGAGGCGGCATGCCGGGCGACGCGTGGCGGGAGCGGGCGGGATGCGCGTCGGCGGTGCCTTCACTGCGTCGCCCGTGAGGCATCAAAGGAGGCTGACCGGCGCGGCAGCGCGGCAGCCTTGGCCAGCCTTGGCATTGATTCCCGCGGGAACCGAGGCGATGAGGGCGACAAAGCGGCGTCTCGCCGACTCCTGCCCCCGTTCGCGCCAAAACCACTTGCCCCGGCGCCCCGGGCGCCCCCCAGCGCGCCGAATTCGGTCTGGATCCACCGGCACTAACTTCGGCCCAAACCGACGAAAAACGGGCTCTTGAGGACGCGATTGAGCAGTTTTTTCAGCGCCGACGCAAAAAAATCGCCTTGGGATGCTGTGTTGGGGGCTTGAGGGCGCGGCTGGAGATGCTCTGAAAGTCCGTTTTTTGGTGCAATTTTTTTGCCATAATCTGGAGATTTTTCCAGAATCCGACCCCTGCCCAGTTTCTTCGTAATCTTTGACCCTCAATTGTTTTACGATGGCTTTATCCCCTTGGCTACCGCCGGACCATCTCTTTTCTCTTCCTCTAACCCCTTCGTAACCGGAACCCTAACACCCAAATCCACCACTCCCCGCCTCCGCCCCCTCCCATGGCAACCGCCAACGCCGACGCTGCCGAGGTCGAGCGGCTCTACGAGCTCGGCGACCGACTTTCCTCAGCCAAGGACAAGTCCCAGGTGTGCTTCTCTCCTGTGCAACCGATCCATTCCAGGGGCTCCTTCGGTCTAGGGTTCTGACGGGTTTTTGGTCTTGCAGCACGCGGCGGACTATGAGGCGATCATAGCGTCGGTGAAGGGGCAAAACGTTAAAGCGAAGCAGCTGGCGGCGCAGCTCATCCCCCGTTACTTCCGGAGCTTCCCAGCCCTCGGTACCTTCGCCATGGAAGCAATGTTCGACCTCGTTGAGATGGAAGAGCTCGCGGTTTGTGTTCTCTCTGTCACTCTCTTCGTAGTTGATGATAATAAGTAGCTCGGCATTGGTGGACGCATAGGTTGAAGGACGATGAACACTAGCATTTCCTTTTTGCGTTAAATTGGTCTAGGATTCAGATTGGACTCGCTGGAAACTAGAAATTTATGTTAGAAGCTTGTCTGTGGTTTAACTTGGTTTGTGACCGGTATTGGTTCCTATAAAATTTCCCTCCCCTTCTGCTTGCTCCATGCTTTTCTGTTGCTGATATTCATAGCTCTGCTCCGAGGAGACATGTACCGAGAGTGCCATTTGAAAGTCACTTCTTTGTGTCAAAGACAATCACCCGCGTTGAGAAATCTAGAATAGTTATGCATTCAGGCATTGTTTTAGAACCTTATGCACCCCCTCCCCCTAGCCTTGCATTGATCCTTAACCAGCAGAGCTGATCTGTTAATGCTTTATTAAGCAAAAGGCTCAGTGCAATCAAACATTGCTTCGATTCTCGTTTTGCTAATAGCTACAATGGGATCAAATCATCAGAACAATACCTGCACCTTAAAAAAAGTCTGTACCTGTAGAAATGTGAGTGAGCATTAGATGTACATCGTCAGATGGCACAGTGAATATTTTCTACCAATGCTGATGTCTAATTATTTTTCAGTGAAGTGATCGTACAAGAACTATTTTCATTATAAATGTCGGTATAAAATGTCAGTGGGGTCTGTGATGTCTCTGTGCGCCCTATACCAGTTATTTGTTGATGGTTGCACCTTATTAACATCAGGCTATATCCAAGATTATAATAGTTTTTGGATAGCTACCGTTTCACAATTTTCTGATAAATGTGTGAAAGATACAAAATGCTTTATCTGTTTACCTCTGAATGGTTTTCATTTGTCAAAGGGCTGCTGTTATTATGTTCACTTTAGAACAACATGAATTTATTCATCATAAGGTTGTATGTATCCACATGAATAACTCTCATCATTAAATGTACTTACAGATCAGAATACAAGCTATTCGTGGGTTTCCGCTTCTTGGCAAAGATGCAGAGTTCATCTCAAAAATTGCAGATATTCTTGGTCAGCTCCTTACAAGTGGTACAGCTTTTCTCCTATCTTTTCTCAGCTCGAATGTCAAATGTGGCTATGCTTCTCAAGTTCTTTCTTGCATTTCAGAGGAAAATGTGGAGCGTGATGCTGTTCATAAAGCACTCATGTCCCTTATACGACAAGATGTTAAAAGTAAGATTCCTATCCTCATCTGTTGCTTGCTTACAGCTTTTGGAGTACTTTGATATGCATCCTGTTGTTTGATTACCGGGCCTGTGCTGAAAATTTCTGCCATCATTTTCTTTGGGGATGTGGACTTTCAGAGTAGAAAATTGATTTTATCATTGTCCTAATCCTCAAACTAAAAGAAGTTGTGTAAATTGATGCCAAGCCTTGAGATAACAACCTTATATGACGAATTTCTTGCTTTTCAACTATTGATGATGTTTATTTTACCAGATTAACCCAATTGGCAATTTACTGGACCTTCACACAAACTCTAGAAACCCATAAAAATGGACCCTGTAGTATTATGTTTATTGAGTGGTGCTCTACTGCTCTATTTATTGATGTGCATATGAAATTCTGCACTTTCTTGACCTTTTCTTATATATCGCAAGAGATATGGGTAGGACGCTGGGCAGAATCCACTTTCATCACTTCAAGGTGTTCTAGATTGAGGGGTTTAAATTCAAGGCAGGTCCATATGCATAAGGATTAGTGGTGGGCCCACTATTTCTTATGCTGCTCGGTCACTTCTATTCTTCTGTTGTTTGTAGCAGCTAAATTTTGCGCAATACTCAATAAATGGCATAATCAGGGGAGCGATTTTAATCTTTGCTCTCCTGTTAGTTTATCATATGTGGCACACCATCTAACTCTATAAGTTAGCCGCATATGCATTTTGACACATCATCTAAGTGTTCTTTATGTATTAGAAAACTCTGCGTGGTGCAGTTGACATATTATCTGAATAGCACTTGATATGTATTTTCCTGTTAGAAATACTTTTAGCCACAGTATATCGCACATCCTTTTTGATTCTTACTAAAATTGTTAGTTCTGTACAGAAAATGTTGAACTTTTAATAGCGTGCTGTGCTGATGTTTTGTCTTAATTCAACCTGTGAGTTCTATTATATTGATGATGAGTAACACCAACTTGTAATTTCTTTGTTATAGAAGCTTGTAATATCTTTTTTGCTGGTAGTGTTCACTTTGATGGGCTGCAAATGTCCTTTTTGTATTACTCGTTACACCATTTACCTCTTCTGTTTCTTCACCTTCATTTTTATTGACTTGTTGCTAGTCAGGATTCTGCTTAGCATCTATTTGGAAAAGCATGAAGCTAGTAAACACTCAACTATTCCACATTTCCCATATACATAAAATAACAAGAAGACGCAGGTTCATCTTTTCTTCAGTGAAACCAGCCACAGCCCACATGTTCCTATCATTAATTCTGTTATTAAGAGTAATCAGGATTTTTTTGACTTAACCTTTGGATGATACTGGAGTAAAACTATATAAGTAATGTTCCAGAATGATCGTTGAACTAGCGTCCGAGTTTTTTTTTGCCATCATCTCTTTGGACTGTAGTTACTAACAAGGTTGCCCTGGTCTACCATGAGGGCTACTATTGTCTTTTGATCACATTTTTTTGTTCATTGTGCAAAGAGTATAATGTCATGTAAACTGGATGTAGAGGTTAACATATATGCTTTTAACTTCATCAAGATCTTATAGTTGCTTTTACCGTCTTTGGTGTAGATTCGTTGCAGCCTTTATTTAAGCACGTGGAGTCAGGATCAGAGATCCGTGAAAAGATTATTTGTTTCCTCCGAGACAAGGTACATAGATTGCACATGCTCTAGGCTATCAACCTTATTTTCTGAGTATTGATAGAGTTAAAATTTTCAGGTTTTTCCTGTCAAAGCAGAGCTACTAAAGCCTCAAGCAGAAATGGAAAGATATATAACTGATTTGATAAAGAAAGTATGTACTAGAGCTACCATTTTCTTGTTTATTTAATTCCCATATTTTTCTGACACACTTTTAACAAAAAATGTATGATTTAGAGTGTACAAGATGTTACTGGGCTGGAATTTAAATTATTCATGGATTTCCTGCGGAGTTTGAGCATATTTGGGGATACTGCTCCTCGAGAATCCTTTCAAGAATTAATTGAAATCATTCAAGCACAAGCTGATCTCGATGCGCAGTTTGATGTAAGTATGCTATTTCAACATTCTAGTAATAAAATTTATATGTGTGCATATAAAATACCAGAAAATTCGGTTGCAGTCATTGACAAAAGGAGATTTTGGGAGTTTGCTTGTCTTGGACCCAGCCTTTATCTAATGCCGTATTTTGTGTTGTCTGTCAAACTTCTTGTAATTTGATTATGTGAACCTTAGAGCTAGGCTAGATAAAGAATTAAAAGCACAATTGCTCTGGGTTAGTCAGCAGCATACACAAATAATTGGTATCACTAATTGAAGTTAGCGGGCATCATTATACCTCGGTGCCAGAAGGTGGTATTTTTCGGTAATCATGGAGTGAAGTTGTGTTCCGCCCACATTCATAAAAAAAGGTATAACATGCATGCCAAATTCAAGGACTACGAGTCGACGAGTCGTTGAGTCGTTTCGAGGTTGAGACTCATAGACTAATCGGACTAGTCTTAGACTAGTGCTAGACTAGTCGACAAAGTACTGTAGTAGTCAACTACTAATACCTAGTAGCAGTATGTAGTAAACTGTACAGCACATTACAGTATATACAATAAAACCAGCAGTGCTAGCCAACGCTCGCTAGGCCCAGCCCAGTGCAGCTCAGCACGCCACCCCCAGCTGGCCCATTTGGGCCCAAGTAGCCAGCCTACTTAGCCTACTTCCCGTCCCAGCCTCTGTAACCCTAGCTCCCGATTGATCCCGTCGCCGCCGCCTGCGCCATCAGGCACAAAAGTGCGCGCGCGCGACCCGCGCCTCCGCCATTGGCGAGCCCGCCGACCACCGCCGTGCATCCTCTCCTCTCTCTCTCTCCCTCTCTCTCTCTCTCTCTCGTCACAGGGCCACACGCGCCTACGGGGCACGGCCATGGCCGCCGCCCGAGCACGAGCTCCGGCCGGCTGCCGCGCTTGCTTCGCCATCCGCCGTCCCGGCGGCGGGTCAGTGGGTGCTGGCGGTGGCCTCGTCCAGGCGGCTCGTTCTCATAGCTCGCTCTCCAATTTTCCCCTCCCAAATTTGAGTCGAGCGACTGTCGTAGACTAGTGTCTCGACCACTTGACTCATCAAATTAGTCTACACGAGATTCGCAGTCGACACCACAGTTGCGACTCATAGACTAGTCCATCGACTAGTCTCGACTAGTCCTTCGGCTCGTAATCAGTGCCAAATTTATCCATTTGGCGGACCATCTGTAGCATTGGCTGGTCACCGTTGGTAGATGTTATGATAGTTATAAGACTCTTTGCTTTAGGGCAGTGGATGAGGGGATGAAAGGGCACAAAAGGGAGGTATTTGAACATGGCCATTCGGGTGAATATAGTAATGGTGTCGTATTGGTTGGTAAAATAGCCTGACTTCTAGACTTTACTGGTAATGCAAGCCTCCTAAAAATGTGTTTACTAAAAATAAGCTGGCAAAGACTTGTGGGCGTGGCACGTAATTTGTTGGAAGTTGTAAGTGCTAGGTGATTTGTTTTGCAATTTTGAGGTGGTGCAAAATATCTCTAGACATAATAAATTTGTTGTTTCCTTTAATGCGAGGTGGCTATATTTGAGAACATGAATTAAAACACCACTTTTTTTTGCGTGACTTTCTGTATAATGGCTTGATTTACTTCCAAATTGCATAATAGGCCCAAGCTTTGCTAATTTATAGTTCAAGATGAGTGTGGGCCTACCGAATTCCCAAGCCGAGATCACTACTGTCCTGAAGATGAAAACAATTCTATTCCAGACATTTCATTTGGTATCCATTTGCACATAAATTGATACTAGTAACCGTGCACGTGCAACACACGTGTCAATTCATTCACAAAACCTCATTATGGCCAAAACTGGTAGTTTTTCATGTAACAAATTTTGGAAGCCAACATTGCACTAAACTGAAATAATTCAGAAATCTAAGGAATGCAATCCTTCAAATAATAATAGTATCTAAAGACTGTTCTAGTTGCATACAACAGAGTGTATCATTGTTTTGTGTCCTAAATCTAGCAGAGTCAGCCTGCAAATACATCATATCTTAATATCCTTGAGGCTGAGCTCCCAGCATGTGTCATGTGACTCACATTGAGCATGGAACACCTGATGGAGAACCAATTAAGAGAACCAAAAGTCCGAACTGATGAAGAAGGCCGGGCAATCCACATGTCCTTCAACACCCTCTCTTACGCGCGGCTTGATAAGGCCTAAGTATGGACAGAGGGCACACAATCTTTTCTATTTAATTTGCGAAAGCAGAGACTTGAACCAAGACCTGTTGGCACTGATACCACATTAAGTTTCATACAAGATACATGAACCAAAAGTCTGAACTGATCGAGAAGGTTGGGCAATCCACGTATACTTCAACAGAAGTATCCTTGGTGTAGCAATTCTTGCTTTGTGCATCTCATTTTCTGGGTTAGGGGTGAGTAACAAAGGTGCATATTGATGTTGCACAATCGTGACCTTTCCATATGTTGCTACTTATCGGTTCCTGTTTATCCTTTGTTGTTAGTAGTTGCAAGTTCTTAAGTTTGAAGTTCGTTTCTAAAGTACCTTTGTTTTGAGGTTGTGGATTTTGCTTAGGATTACTTCTCTTTCAGGTTTCTGATATCGATCATATAGAGAGGTGGACCTCATGCATCTATATGGCTCTTCCTATCTTCACGGTATGGCCCATTCAGTCGAACAATAATTAAGTCATTTATGTTATTATTGTTGAGCATTGAATCATATATTGGTGTTCTTTGCTTTCTTCAGAGAGGTGCATCAAGCAGCAAGTTTCTCAACTATTTTGCTAAGCAAATCGTTCCAGTTTTCGATAAGGTAAATTGCTTCATCTTGTACCTTGCATCCTCTGCTTCGTATAGGAAGAAGCAAAAGAACACTTTGTTCTTATTAGGGCAAATTTGTGCTATAATTTTTTTTGTTGGTATATACTCCCTCCGTTCCTTTATATAAGGTGTATTTGTTTTTTGAAAAGTCAAACGAGTGCAAGTTTGACCGAGTTTTTAGAAAAATATATCAACATTCACAATATGAAATTTATATCATTTGATCCATCATGAAAAGTAGTTTCATATTTTATCTATGAGGTATCGTAGATGTTATTTTATTCTATAATCTTGGTCAAACATTTAAATCGTTAACTTCCACGGAAACCTATACACCTTATATTCTGGGACGAAGGGAGTAGTAAATTAGTGACGACCGAATGCCTCCATGGCTACAGGAACATTTGTGTATGTTTTTTTATCATTTTGTGACAACATCTTGCAGTATAGTGTACTTTCTGTGCTGATTAAGCTCAACAATTCATGATAATTTTAATTGAGATTGATACTCCCTCTAAAACGTGTCTACATACATCCATATCTAGACTAATCTAAGACGAGCAATATGGATCGGAGGGAGTACGTGTCTTTTGTGACCTTTTTTGTTTTGTTATATTTTTGGTTTTGTTTGGAATATGCATTTCTAGAAAACTGCACGAAATGACCATAGCTTAGTGTAACTAACACCCATCCCCACCAAAGGGTTGTTGATACGGGGCAAGCCGTTGGGTGGCCCGACCTTGACGAACCGGAGGTAGATTTGAGGAAGAACACGAGGAATCACAAGGAAATCAAGGGAAAACACATGGATAACTAGTGATGCCAAGGCAACACCCTTTTGTAACCGCAGATCCACACCACACAGTTCATGTTGTTTCTTGCAAATCCAAGGGAGAAGCAAGAACAAGATGTGCAGTTCTTTCCCAAATCCTAAGACAAGGAGGTCTTGAATACCTTGGGAAGAATCTTCCCCTCAAGTGGAGGCCTTGATCTCCACTAGGGAAGTCATCTCCATGTAGGAGGAATCCCACATGGGGAGGTACATGAGCAAAGGCTCTATGACTAGTTCTACTTTGCTAACCCTAGGTCTAAGCGGGGGAGGGGTATATATAGGTCCACCCATGAAGGGGCAAGTGAGGAAAGAGAAAGATACATGGGTTGGTGGTTCCAAAGCTGCGCGCCCTGTATTATCAGGCCTTTCTGGCCGGTATAACCTGTCGTTGGGCAAGGCGCGGGGTCGTCGAGGCAGTCGGCGACACGGTCGTCGAGGCAGTCGGCGACACGGTCGTCAGGAGGCCGGTGTAAGGTTACACCAGTACTTCTTCCTGGGAGGTTCGGGCACTGGCTGATTACACCAGGACTTGTACCGGGACTTCTTCCAGGAGCTCTCGGATTTGAACCGGTTATGCCTGCTAGGTTGGACCGGTTATACTTCTATTCAAGTCTTCCTTCGTTTTGCGCTTCCGTCTCCGCTTCCAGGCTTCTCTCACAGGTGGTGTGGGCGCTCTCTTGTGCATGACCTACTGATGTAGGGTGGAACCCTAATGGCCGATCTTTCACAAAATGGAGGGGATTTCCCGAAGAACACGATGAACACAAGAGAGGAAAAATACTCAAATCAACGAGATCCAATCATACGTGTGCTAAATCCACATAAGCAAAGGGGAGATACAAGATCCAAAGTCAACAAGGGAGGATACACGGTAGCTAGTTCATCCCAATCCGTGAGGAAAGAGGTCTTGAATCCACTAGGGGATCCTTCCATCAAGAGGGGTCTTGAATCCACTTGGGAGATCTTCTTTAGGAGGTCTTGATCTCCAAAGGAGTAGGGATAAGTGGATGAGCAAGGCTCAATCTCAATGTTGAGCTATCACAATGCTAACCCTAAAACGTGGGCGGAGTTGGAGTATATATATTCTAGGGGTAGGTGGAGTTACATGGGCTTCGGCCCAAGTCATGCACGCAGGCAAGGTCCGCATGATCCGGGCGACCGTCCGGATCGTCCGGATGTGTCGTGGAGGCAGTGGCTGGTCCGGTCGTCCGGGTCCTGGTTCGGATGTCCGGCTTTGTCCGGATGATCCGGGAGCTGGTCCGGATGATCCGGCTTCGTCGAGGAGGCTGCTGTAGTCTTGGTGCGCGGTAGCCGGATCGTCTGGGACTTGGTCCGGATCATCCGGGCAGCTCTTGACTTGCTCGTTTTCTTCTCCATCTTCATGTTCCTCTTCTCCCTTCGCTCGACCTTACTCCTTAGCTTGTCCATGGCTAGTTTCTTGGTAACTGAGTATGCAAAGTGTCTCCGTTTGAGGTAGTAGCCATGTCTTTTGTGTTTCAAAAGGGAATTGCGAGAGAAGAGATGTTACCTCGGTCTTGAGAGCTCTTGCACGTGCACGTGTCATAGGTCCACTTGGCACTTGGGGAGACGAAGGTGGGTCCACGGGGATGACCTTGGGATGCTCCGCATCATCTCCTCCCTTGGGAAAGATCCGACCTCGGATCAAAATCCTCATCACCATGGAATGGAGATAGGTCCGTGACACTGAAGATGTCACTCACGCTGTACTTGTCGCGTGGGATGTCGGTCTTGGAGGCGTTATTGTTGTATCGTGCTAGCACCTTGAAGGATACGTCGGCTCGTGCTAGCACCTTGAAGGGTCCGTCGGCTCGAGGTGTGTTCGGTTGAGCTGTGGATTCTGAAAAGTCTACAATTAGCTGTGAGAAAGCTGCTGTGAGTTGAGAACTGTGGGAAAGCTGAAAGTTTCATTGAAACTGTTGTGAAACTGTAGATTTGGAAGGAATTGTTTGTAATGCCTGTGAGTCTTGAAAGATTGTTTATATATGCTTTAATAGACCATAAGGCAACAATTTGTACACTGGTTGGCACTACAGATGATTTATTTGAACAACTATTTATAATGTTGCAAAGTATAAAAAATATAAATAGAGCGATGCCGTTTATTATTGTAAAAGACATGGAGATATTATGTCGGAATTTTCTCCAACAAATGCATGTTTTAACTTGTGTTTTTTTTAAGAAATGTATTTTTTTTTGAGAAAAAACACACCAAAATATTTTTACTGGGTCACATTGTTACATTACATCAGCACAACAAGAAATGAGCCACTGTGTTAAACTCTTTTGAAACATTACACACATCTGCCAGATGGCGATGTCCATCTTTTGATACACATTTGCTCGGAATTTTATACCAACCCCATTGTTCAACCAGTAAACAAACACTTCCAAGTTCCAAAATTATAAACATCCACCTAGTTCTTGTTGACTGTAATCAACTTACACTGAATGACCATGAATCTGCTATTGTTGGTCAGTAGAACGATCGGGAGACAAAAATCAGAGTGCCCTCGTGGCCACTCTCTCGCTGCCCACCTCCCTGGCATCTGGAACACATAACAGATTACATGGGAAAAACTAGCAAGCAAACTCCATTCACATGTGATCATAAACATGCACTCAATGATATATGCTCACAGTATCCAATCAACTAGATGAGGGATGTACTCAATGCCAAAAAATGAGGAGAAAAAGGAAGGAAGAGGGAGGGGAGCTACCTTGCTGTGGAATGATGCGGCGGCGCAGGCCGGATGGAGCCATGGAGGTGCAGCACGAGGGGAGGCTCATGGTGCGGAGCTAGGGGACGGGAGCAACCCTAATTCAGGACCTCTCGTTTGGGGAGGAGACGAATTGCACGTGCGGGGGTGGGGTGTGTGTGTGTGTGTGATGGAACTGAATTAGGGTTGACATACCGGCGGCAGGTGTGTAAAATTTTCGCCAGTTGATTGGCCTCAGCAGCTGCAGAAAATACACATACGAGAAGTTGTTGTGTTTGCAGATTATGCCGTGGGGAAACAACGTTTGGTTGGCTTCCAGCTTTTTAACTGCTGGAGTTGGTTGGAAAAGCTCAACCAAAAGGACCCTTACTCATCATTGCTTAGTCTCTTAAGTCTTAACAAGGGCCGTGCGAAATTCACAACAGACGAATTTTACAATGCTGTTCAAGTTTCTAGTTATGATTTTTTGTCGTTGCTTTGTCAGTATCCTGCATCATCTGGAGTGTTTTTCCTTTTGAAACTATCTCTGCTCTTGCGTGTTTCAGCATCAAGTGTTTGTCTTTACCATTTTTAGATTCCGGAGGAGAAGAAACTGGATTTACTTAAGACAGTTGCTGCTAGCTCGCCATATGCTGCAGCACAAGATTCACGCCAGCTGCTTCCATCCGTTGTTCAATTGCTCAAGGTTTATACATTTCTTATTTCCGCTAATGTTTCTAAAGCCCAATTTGCAAGGTTTATTTTGTATGCTCAAAGATGTTCATGAGTTTCTCATTTACAGTGAATACAGGAGTAAAATTTCTATGTTGATCTCAATTGTTGTTTTGCAGAAGTATATGCCTGGGAAGAAGGTAGATGATATTAATCACAATTATGTCGAGTGCTTGCTATACACTTTTCACCATTTGGCTCATAAGGTTAGATAAATGAAATGTTTCTACTATGATTCATGTCAGTTTCTTCATGACCTTGTGCTGACCTAATGTGTAATATAGACACCAAACACTACAAACAGTCTCTGTGGTTACAAGATCGTTACTGGACAGCCATCAGATAGACTTGGAGAGGATTTCTCAGAACATTACAAAGATTTTCTTGAGAGGTACCTTGCTATATACTCCCTCCGTTCCTAAATATTTGTCTTTTTAGAGATTCAAATGGACTACCACATACGGATGTATATAGACATATTTTAGAGTGTACATTCACCCATTTTGCTCCGTATGTACTATGTAGTCACTTGTTGAAAACTCTAGAAAGACAAATATTTAGGAACGGAGGGAGTACATGGTACAATAATTAATTGATATTGATGATTTATTTTATTTGTATTTGCATTCTTTAAAAATCTGTTCTTAAGCAAAGAAGTCTACTTGTAAGTTACCATCATATTCACATGCTTCAGTTTCATGTCTCACCATCTCCTCACATGTCATTCTTATATCCTAAACTCAGCTTGATTAAATTGTTTGGCTTTGTTTCATTTGCTGTACTGGCCACTTCTTAAGAATATGCCCCGAGAGCAATGTTTTTAAGGCGGTAAGGCGAGGCAAAGCACGGGGGGGGGGGGGGGGTCTCACTGCCTAAGTGCTAAGGCATAAGGCAAGGCGACGCCTTAGAGAGTTCTAAGAAGTAGAATTGAGCAGAATTTGGTAGGCAACTGCGGGAGAGGTGATGGTTGCTTGCTGCTGCCTGCTGTCCTGGAGAGGAGGGGGAGGCGGATCTGCAGGAGAGGAGGGGGAGAAGCAGCCGGAGAGGAGGGGGAGAAGCAGCCGGAGAGGAGGGGGAGAAGTTGCTGGAGAGGATGGGGAGAAGCTCAGATCCATCCGCCAGAGATGGGGTTGGGGGAAAACGGAAACTGGTTAGGGCTCTCTCTCCCCCTGCTAGTAATTGTTGGCGCCCAGACTCTGTTTCCCGCCCTTCTCTTCGCGCCCAGAGCTCTGTTTGAACTCCCTGCCCTGTCTAAGGCGTCTTCATTTGCCTAAGGCGGGAAGAATGGCGCCTAGGCGGACGCCTTGGATGACCTATGGACTAAGGCGGACGCCTTAGGCATGCACGTAAGGCAAGGCTGACGCCTTGACGCCTAGGCGACGGCGACGCCTTAGGGATGCCTTAAAAACAATGCCCGATAGTAGAAGCCTTCAAGTTGGAAGTTCCATTGTGGTTCTGTTGTAGTCTAATTTAAGCAAGTCCAAATAAAGTCTAGTACATAGAACGCTCAATCTGATTTTGATTCCTTTTAAGAGATGTCCACTATTAAGTACTCCCTCCTTGCCAAATAGTGCATATAAAATTTGGTCAAGTTAAACAAACTTTGACCAAGTTTATAGAATTATTGTATCAACATTTACAATACCAGATCAATACCAATAGATTCATCATGAAATACATTTTCATATGGTATATATAGAAATATATATTTTCTTTTCGTGCCGATCAGTCACATGATGATTTCCAGATTGCCCATTAAGCTTTTGAGATAGAATCTTTTAGCATCGAGAACAAATGTTCTGTCTACTTTCATAGTTGGCTTTGTCACCCTGCTTATGTGTTCCATTGTTATCTTGCACAAATTTGTTCCTCCAGCATGATTTCTGTCATGTTAGCGTGTTTCTGATGGTTACAAATGCACAGGTTAACTGGAACGGAAGACACGGTTCGAGCAGCCTCGAAGAGACTAACCCAGGGAATGGCAGATTTCAACAAGGCAATATCTTCAGCAAAGACAGAAGAAGAGAAAACTAAAATCGTGAGTTTAGATGCTTGGGTTTACTAGTTCCATTGGAACGTTCTCTAGTTTGTGCCATGTTATACTACCATTATTACGGCATCATAATATTTCTGCAGGAACCTTGTATTGTCATAACATTCACAATTTGTCCTAAACATTTTTCATGGCACAGATTTATCACATGTGTCATCTACAATTCCTGCTAAAGTGCCAATTGATAGTGATGTGATATCTTTTGCAGAAAGCGGATCAGCAAAAATCGACGATGACAATGCGGTCCTATAATAATATATTGGCAATGTCACAGGTAATTTCTTTGTTTCACTTACGAAGATTTCTGCAGGATTGCAAGCTAACATCTATTCTTAGTAACTAGTTCTTCGTTATCTTGCATCACTATCTCTGTTTGCATCGACATGCCATTTGCTGCTGTTGTGTGCACCGGCCTGGCTGACTCATGTCTGCAATAACATCAATTTGCTGCAATCCTGTTTATATTGAGCAAGTTTTTACTCCCTCTGTTGACTTATTAATGTAGTTCTAAATGTAACGATGCAAGGCTAAAATCTGAGGGTGTGGGTAATAAACAGTACTAAACTAGCCTACAAAAACGTCTTATAGTTTGGTACGGAATACATAATTTGTCTGAAGATTAAAGAAACCATAGCCAAACAACAACAACAACAACAACAAACAAAGCCTTTAGTCTCAAACAAGTTGTTGGGGTAGGCAGAGGTGAAACTCATAAGATCTCGCAACCAATTCATTGTTCTGGCACATAGATAGCAAGCTTCCATGCACCACTGTCCATGGCTAGTTCTCTGGTGATACTCCAGTCCTTCAGATCCCTCTTTATGGACTCCTCCCATGTCAAGTTCGGTCTATCCCGACCTCTCTTGACATTATCGACATGCTTTAGCCGTCCGCTATGCACTGCGCTTCTGGGGGCCTCGCTGAATATGCCCGTTAACCAACGACATACTATTTAATATTGTGTTAAAATGCACAAGCTTATCTGTAGTATTATTTTTCTAAGCCCCTTAATCATAAAATCCTTTATCCATGTGTCAGAGCCTATATATACTTAAGATGGCATATTAGCTTATTCGACCTTCAAAATATAAGCCATGTTGGAATTTCTTGCTTGGCGTTCGAGGTCTAAAAAGCAATTGTACAACTGTAACTAGCTTCTTAGAATTTGCTATGAAGTCGACGAGCATATTGCTCTTGTGTACTCCCTCTGTAAACTAATATAAGAGCGTTTAGATCACTACTTTAGTGTTCTAAATGCTCTTATATTAGTTTACGGAGGGAGTACTGTTTATTCTTTGTCTATGTGCTTCAGAAGAAACTAGTGTAACCTATTATTTGCTCACATCTAAAATTTAAATGAGACGATTTGTTTTTTTTATTTCAGCCATTGCATGGGAAATCTCCGTTATTCATTAGTGATAAGAAAATTACTCTATCATGGATGGAACAACCAAAGAAACCAGCAGCTGCAACAGCAGGGTTAGATGTCCACTATCAAATGTTGAATTTTATTCAGATTAATTTGCATTTCTTTTTAGTCAATTCTAGTTTGCTGATGTTTCAGAGGGAAGAGGACCCAACCTGCTAGTAATGGGAATGCCCCTTTAAACAAGAAGGGGCGAGGAGATGGAGGAATGCACAATCAGCTTGTGAACAGAGCTTTTGAGGGGTTACCCCGTGGTGGTGGAAGAGGCAGTGGAAGAGGGCGGGGCAGAGGAGGCCGAGGAAGAGGTTGGGGCTACCGCTGAGATCTTTCAGAAATCGACATTCCAAGGGAGAAAGGGATCAGTTTTCTCCTTCTATTCAAGAGTAGTGGCAAGAGTCTGTTTATCTGGGTTAGCTTTTCTGTACCAGCAAGGTGCGTGACTGTTGGGTGCACAAGGGAAGCACAAAAGCTCATACAAAGAATCCTAACCGTCTGCACATACTAGCTTTCTTGGTTTGCGGATTGTTGTTTGGTGGTCCGAACGGTACATTTTAGTCATAGTATATTTATCTGAGGAATTTATTTTTCAAATCGCCCGGCTGATTATAGCTCTCGCATCAGCTGAGCTCAGGGAGCCAAACGCAATTTTCGTCCCAGTAGCCCTCTTGTCTTTGCATGTGCATGGACCGCATTTCTTTTGATTTCCACCAATTTGATGTTGTGGATTGATGAACTACGTAGTAATTCTGTCGCAGAGCATTTCCTGCAGCAGCAGTATTTTAGGCATAGAAAAGCTTCCGGAGTAAATTTTATGGCACCAAAGAGTTTTTTTTTTGGGGGGAAAGAATGTTCATCTCAACAGTAACATTAAAATAGCCCCCCACATCTCAGCAGCTTTTCCTGCAGCAGCCCTATTTCTTGTTCACAATTTGCATACATATTGCAACAAATAACAATC
Organism: Triticum aestivum; assembly: GCF_018294505.1. Classification (NCBI taxonomy): domain Eukaryota; kingdom Viridiplantae; phylum Streptophyta; class Magnoliopsida; order Poales; family Poaceae; genus Triticum; species Triticum aestivum. Next base: position 396,543,610 of record NC_057810.1, read on the forward strand.
TAAATTCACTGCAAAATAATATATGAAGTGGTACGCTTGCTTGTTTAAACTAATAATGACTTTGTTAAAAAATTAATTGGTGTTGTTATTGGGCTCTCTGCGTACCTATTTTTAAACTAATAATAGCTTTGTTAAATTTTGATTGGTGTTGTTATTGGGCTCTCCGCATACCTATTAATTCTTTGGTCCATCCATGTAATAAAAGTAATTTGTCAAAGTCATGACTTGGACACAACACCATTGTCATCAGGTCAACATGCAATAGCCGTACCACCGGTCTAATGTTTATGTTGTATTTAGAGGATTTTTTCTTGAGGGGTAACCAAACTTTTATTCATCGAAGTCCACACTTGGTGGGATGGGGTTGTAACAGCCATAGGTGATGACCCTTATGTAAAGAAAGCGAAAAGCTAGCTAGGCTATGAGCTTTTACATTTGCCGTTCGTCCTTCAAAACTAAAAAATACAATTAAAGTTTTTTCAATCTAGACTAAATCTTCGAGATGACAGGCCCGTAGCGACCTATGACGCTGTTTGTAATATCTCTAACTACCTGTTTGGAGTCACATGCGATAACAAATCTGTGAAGATCCTCTTCTACCAACACTATCCCCTCACAACATGCAATAGCCTCGAGTACTGCCAGATCATGTAGGCCTAGGGTGATGAGAGAAGAACTGCCCAAGTAGTTTCCTTGCCGGTCCCTTGCTACCGTAGCTGCTGACCCCCTTCGGTTTGCATTGGACGGCCCCGCGTCGACATGGATTTTTGGCAAACCATCTGGCGGAGCCCTGGGTCGAACCCTTCGCATTGTTGTTGGTTGTCCTGTTCTACTGGTTGGTCCTGGCTTTCGATCCTTTATGATCTCTAGATCTAAGATGAGACGATCAATGAAAATATGTGTGGCATGAGGGCATTGAAATATCCCTTCATGAATGGCCTTTCTCCTTTCCGCCTAAATAGCCCACGGGGTCACCGAAAGTCTGACATAATCTTCATGGGAAAGTGTGTTTATCACAAGAACAACCAGTTTTTGGCGCTCGGTTCAGTGGCCGCTCTGAGATGACAACAATTTCTCCACCCACTAGCGCCCAAATGCACCTAGACATCGAGCATTCCATCAGGGAATGTCGCCAAGAGTCTTCAGTCCCACACAACCCGCATGCACTTGAAATCTGCCATGTTACTGTGAGATCCGACGTCCTTCGTTGGCAGGGAATGTTTGGACAATCGCCAGAGAAACATGCGTACCTTTGCTAGTACTTTGATGTTCCACATAAGCTTCCATGATCCCGCTTCTCGACCAAATGATGACGAGCCTGTTGTATTTTCTAACCAAGCCTCCCTTCGTTGTTTGTATGAGCATTATGCAGGCAGATCTGGCGAAGAAGATTCTGTTGTTCCCAAAGTTCCATGACCAGAAGCCAGGAATGTTCTTGGTACAGAGAGGTATGTTGAGAATGGCTGTAACATCGATGGACAGAAACACCTCCTGAAGCCGATGTACATTCCAGCTTGCGGTCGTGACATCTATCAACTCTAAAACCGAGTGAGGTGGGTTGGTGGATGTGCACCCATATAGCCTCATCATTTCATCTCTTGGAATCCAATTCTCCTCCCATATTTTTGTGTCCTGCCCATTACCAGTTCTTTTGATGACACGCTATTTCAGTACATCTCACCCTTCCACTAGCACCCTCCAAAATGGCTAGAGAGAGAATACATATATACGTGATCCAAGCATCCAGACTAGACGGGCCATCCCATCCAGGCTGCACAAAGTAGCTCCGATAGAAAAAAGAGAAAAGCGTTCACCCGCCTATTAAATAATCCCACCTCCTTTTCTAACACATAGTTACATTGGTTTGTATACATCTGTTCTTATGAATCAATAAGTGGCCTTAGAAAAGGCGGAGGTGTTTTGGCTCCCAGAAGCATTTGCTCCTGCGTGAATAGTAATCGAAAAATAGTAAATGTTTTCAAAAAATTCTGTTTTTTAGATGTTTGCATTAGTGTTGCAAGCATCATTGAAAATATTCATGCGAAAATGGAGCAAACAATGTTTCATCGGTGAAAAAAAATGAGGTGACATGTAGGAGTAACATTTGGTGTTCGATTTTTTTTCACAGGCCAAAATGCTTAACCTTTTTGTCTAAAAATGTGTAGGTAGCATTTGGATGTGACTATGAACACATAGAATTTTTGTTGGGATTTCTTCAGACATTTCAAAAAACATTTTTGCGCACAGGAGCACGTACTCCTGGCGTCGGTACTAAAACCGATGGATCTCGGGTGGGGGTCCCGAGTTGTGGATCTAGGAACGATGGTGAACAAGAGACAAGGGGCACGATATTTACCTAGGTTCGGACCCTCTCAAAGAGGTAAAACCCTACACCCTGCTTTGATTATATTGATGATGGAGTATCGAGTATAAGATATGTTGTGTTCTAAACCCTAAGGCTAGTAATTGTGATTCTATCCTATGGACTAAACTCTCTGGTTTATATAGGCATCAAGGGTATCTAGGGTTACACATGGTCGGTTACCAACTAGGAACAAACATACCGACAGGTGGAGCAGTCCTTGAAGTACACGCTAAGTCTTCGGTAGTGTCCATCTTGATCATGTATGGGTTCGAGGCTCTCGGAGTCCTTCCTTGTGAGATTGGCGGGCCATAACTTGGCCCATGGACTGTGGGCTAACTAGGTTGGTACCCCATAGTCCAGGACATCTTCAGTAGCCCCTGAACTTGTCTTCGAAGTCGAGGACGTCAGACATATCCTCAGACCAATGTTACTGGCTTGAAGTCTTCGGCTTAGGAGGTGAGTTCTTCTCTCTAGGTGGTTTTCATGTAAACCCAATGATCTAGGGTGGAACCCTAATGGGCGCTCTTTCACAAAAAGTAGGGGATTTTCCGCAGAACACGAAGAACACAAGGGAGGAAAACACACAAATCAACCTGATCCAATCACACATGTGCTAAATCCATATACACAAAGGGGAGATACAAGATCCAAAGTAAACAAAGGGAGGTACAAAAGGGGAACTAGTTCATCCCAATCCTTGAAGGAAAGAGGTCTTGAATCCTAGGAGGATCTTCCCACAAGGGGGTCTTGAATCCACTTGGGGATCTTCTCCTAGGAGGTCTTGGTCTCCATAGGAGTAGGGATAAGTGGTTGGGCAAGGCTCTATCTCAACTATCACAATGCTAACCCTAAAACATGGGCGGAGGAGTGGTATATATAGTCTAAGGGTAGGTAGAGTTACATGGGCTTCGTCCCAAGTCACACACACCGAGCTTCCAGGCTTTAGGGGTCCAGATGATCCGGTCTTCGGGGGTCGGATGATCCGGGCGACCGTCCGGATCATCCGAATGCGCCGTAGCCGCTGCAGGGGGTCTGGTTGTCGGGGTCGTCGTTCGGACGTCCGGACTGGTCCAGATGATCCGAGGGGGCTGCTGTACACTTGGTGCGTGGTATCCGAATCGTCAGTGGGAAGGTCTGGATCATACGGAGAGCCTCTGACTTGCACTTGTTCTTCTCCGTCTTCACATTCTTCTTCCTCCTTCGTTCGGCCTTGCTCCTTAGCTTCTCCATGGATAGTTCCTTGGTACCTGAGTATGCAAAGTGTCCCCGCTTGAGGTAGTAGCCATGTCTCATGCGATTTCAAAGGGAATTGCGAGAGGAGAGATGTCACCTCAGTCTCAAGAGTTCTTGCACGTGCACGTGTCATCGGTCCACTTGGCACTTGGGGAGATGAAGGTAGGTCCATGGGGATGACCTTCGGAAGGTCCACATCATCCCCCCCTTGGGAAAGATCTGACCTCAGATCGAACCATGGAAGGGAGATAGATCCGTGACATTGAAGATGTCAATCACGTTGTACTTGTCGCGTGGGATGTCGATCTTGTATGCATGGTTGTTGTAGCATGCTAGCACCTTGAAGGGTCTGTCGACTTGAGGTAGTAGTTTGGACTTGCATTCGTTGGGGAAGCGGTCCTTGCGAAGGTGTAATGACACAAGATCTCCAATGTTGAATGTCATGGGTTGCTTGTTGTTGTTGATCTTGGTCGCAAGTCGTTGTACTTGGCGCTCGATTGTTTGCTTTAAATCTTCATGCACCTTCTTGAGATAGCTTGCTCGTGCACTTGCGTCCATGTTGATGCGCTCTTGTAGAGGTAGCGATAGAATGTCCAATGGGGACAATGGATTGAATCCATAGACGACCTCGAGGGGGACCTGCCGGTAGTAGAGTGTCTTGCTCGATTGTATGCGTACTCGGTGATGGGCAAGCATTCCTCCCACTCCTTGATGTTCTCCTTGATCACAACTCGTAAAGCGTAGATAGCGTCCGGTTGGTGACCTCTGTTTGGCCGACGATTTGTAGATGGTATGCCGATGAGAAGAGTAGCTCGATTCTGAGCTTGGCGCATAGGGTCTTCCAAAAGTAGCTAAGGAACTTGACGCCGCGGTCTGACACAATAGTCTTGGGCACTCCTGTAGGTGCAAGATTTCTCTACAAAAGAGATTTGCAACATGTGAAGCATCGTCTCTTTTGTTACATGGAATAAAGTGCGCCATCTTAGAGAAACGGTCCACAACAACAAATATCGAATCTTTTCCATTTTGAGTTCTAGGTAAACCAAGCACAAAGTCCATACTTCTATGTTCCCATGGGTGATAAGGAATAGGAAGTGGCATATAGAGACCATGGGATTGAGCTTTAGACTTAGGTTTGTGACATGTAGAGCAACAGTTGGTGTAGCGGGAGACTCTGCGAAACATCTTGGGCCAAAAGTAGTTTTTGAAGAGTGTGGCGTATGTCTTGTCACACCCAAAGTGTCCCATAAGTCCTCCGCCGTGAGCATCTTGCAAAAGCAATAACGAAGAGAAGACTCAGGGATACAAAGCTTATTAGCTTGCATTATATAACCATCCTTGATGTAATATCGCTCCCAAGTTTGAGTTAGACTTTTTCATAAGGAATGGCAAATGAAACATCATGCACATACAAGTTCTTGATATGCTCAAATCCTATGACATTCAATTCAAGTTGAGTTACAAGCACACATTTGCGAGAAAGAGCGTCCACCACAACATTTTCCTTACCTTTGATGTACTTGATCACATAAGGAAAATACTCAATGAACTCACTCCATTTTGCATCTCTCTTATTCAATTTCATTTGACCTTTAGGATATTTAAGTGTTTCATGATCCGTATGAAGAAAAAATTCATGAGGGCAAAGATAATGCTCCCAAACATGCAAGACTCTCACCAAAGCATACAACTCGTTGTCATATATGGGATAGTTAAGTTGTGCTCCGGAAAGTTTCTCGCTAAAGTAAGCGATGGGTCGCTTTTCTTGCATCAGCACGCTACCTATGCCATTACCACTAGCGTCGCAATGTACCTCAAAAGTTTTATCAAAGTTGGGTAATGCAAGCAAAGGAGCATGTGTAAGCAAATTCTTAAGCTCATCAAATGCGGTAGCTTGAGAGGGTCCCCAAACAAAGGGTGCATTCTTCTTACTCAAAGGATGTAATGGTGAAGCAATGGTGCTAAAGTCCTTGACAAAGCGATGACAGAAACCTGCTAAGCCAAGGAAGCTACGCACTTGTTGCAAGTTGGTTGGTTGTGACCAAGTTTTAATAGCATCAATTTTAGCTTCATATACATGAACACCCTTAGAAGACACAACAAAACCTAAGAAAACAAGTTTGTCAACACCAAATGTGGATTTCTCCATTTTAGTGTAAATCCGCTCGTTTCTAAGAGTTTGCAAAACGACCTGGGTGACATGATCTTCTAGAGATTCGCTAAACACAAGTATATCGTCAAAGTAGACCACAACACATATGAGAATGTATTTCCAAAGAACATAATGCATCACACACATGAAAGTGCTAGGTGCTTTGGATAAGCCCATAGGCATGACTAATCACTCATACAAGCCAAACTTGGTTTTGAAAGAGGTTTTACATTCATTATCCTCTTGAATGTGGATTTGGTAATAGCCACTTTTAAGATCATTTTTTGAGAAAATCGTGGCACCGCTAAGCTCATCTAATATATTATCAAGGCATGGGATGGGATGCCTATAGCGATCGGTGATAGCATTTATGGGACCGCAATCAAAATGCATGCGAAAACTACCATCCCTCTTAGGCACAAGAATGACCGGAATTACACAAGGACTTAAGCTCTCACACACATGCCTAGTCTCAATGAGATGTTGTACTTGCCTTTGGACTTCCTTAGTTTCTTCGGGGTTGACGCGGTATGGTGCCTTGTTCGGTAAAGGTGCCCCAGGGATGAGGTCAATGTGGTGTTTGATGCCTCGAAGTGGGGGTTGTCTGGGAGGTAGCTCATCGAGAAACACGTCCACGAACTCCTGCAATTTAGGGTTAGTTCTCGCCACTTCATCTTTGCACACTAGAACATAGTGAAAAACACTCGATGGGCTCTCACACACATCTCTCATATCTATTTTGGTGGTTAAAAGCACTAAGTTTTTCTTGTCGCTCATCGTGGAGGCACTCAATTTGGACTTGTGGCTCTCACTCTATTTTTGGTGGCTCACTCTCTCACTATTCTATCCACGATGGGTTGATGCTTGCTTGTCGGTGATCACTTGACTTGGAGCACTACTGCAGGATGCTGCTAACGCGACACTACGATGAGAGACCCTTCGAGAAACTGTGTGCGATGCAATAATCGCAAACGGTGGTGTCAGAGAACCGTCAAAAATGTCCAAAACGTTTGCGATGATGTATGCATCAAACACGGTTGGTTTTGGTTCTGTGTGCGATGCAGGGCATACGGTTCAGTTCAATTAACTGTTTGCAACAAAAGAAACAGGCAGCCAAATGAAGGCGTGTGCGATACACAGCATACGGTTCACTCGGATGACCTGTTTGTGATGAGGCGAAACAATAGAAACGGGCAGCCAGATGAAGGTGTGTGCGGCATACGACATAAAGTTCACTCGGATGAATTGTTTGCATTGAGCCAAGAGAACATAAACAGTTCAACTTAACAAGATGTGTGTGATACGTGACAAGCAGGTCTGTAATCAGAAATGTGTGGGAAGACCGATAACAACACAAACGATTTCTGTTAACAAGCCTTGTGTGTTGTGAGCAAACGATTGCTGGTATACAATCGTCAGTGACTGATGAAATCATCACCGACGGGTTCCCTTGTTTAGTCCGTGTGCGATGTGATTTGCTTTGTCTACGGAGCATCAACAAATGTACTTACAAAGACAACATTGCATAACCAAATTAAGCATACAATTAGACAGACTACACAGATAACATTTTCACACACCAAAGTAAGCAATTACATGCATACTAAACTAGGAGAAACGAGGATCTAATCATCTACTTCTTGTTGCGACGACGCTTGCCATTGCTCTGCTTTCGCCGAGTGCCATGCACACTTGTCGTTGTTGCAGGAATCCTTCATGTCTCTGTAGTAGGGGTCAATGAGGGCCTCGGCGAGGTGAACTAGTGAGTCCTTCTCATGCTCCTTGCTGCCCCAGATCTTGTATTGGCCTTGGATGTCGACAAGATTCTAGCAGGTGATGCCGGAATTCTTGAGCACCTTGACATCATTGGTGATGTCGACCGTAGCGAACATGTAGTGGGGGCTGTTGAGAAACCTGGCAAAATGCTCGCAAGGCCTTGTGGCCAGGCAGTAGTGGTAGACAAGGACGTGGTGGCCCACACACATCTGGGCAACGGCGACCTTGGGACAAGACCCGACACGAGCGCGGGTGTGCTCGATGTCGAACCCGACCACCTTGTAATTCTCGTCGGCAAGCAATGACTCCATGATGCGGATGGAGTGCTCCACCCAGACCGGGTGGTTGGTGTACACCACCGAGAGCTCCTCGAACCTTCGGTGGGTGTCCACCACGGCATGGATGGTGAACTGCTACTCGTCGTCGGCAGGCGCTCAGAGCGCTATTGGAGCCGCGCGGGATACTCTCTAAGAATTTGTCATGGTGGGTGTGCTTCTTGCAATGGTGGGCCGCGAGAAAGGTTGAAGAGACACAAGGGTTAAATAGCCGCTGTAAAAAATGGGGGCCAGCCGGCCTGATCATCACATCTTGTCACGACGTTCATAGCAGAGGATTTCAGTGCACGCTTGACAACACCGCATTGCAGTGAGGATTCCAGTGCACGCTTGACAACACCGCACCACAATTTGACCACACGTGGGATCAAAGAGGCACGAAATGTATCGTCGGTGAGCCTGTTCCCGTGCTACCGCGCGGTTTACCGCACAAGCTTCCCGCCCGACTTGGTTTGCCACACGTCGGCTAGAAGAGGGAAAAATCGTGGGCGTTTATTGGCAAAAAGCTTTGTAAAAACGAAGTGTGTGGAATTACTTCGGTCGTAAGTTTACCCGTGGGTGATGAGGTAAAAGTTACACAGAAGGGTGATGATGGACACTCGAGTGCGATAATTAATTCTGCGCTCTACATGGCACATGATGGAAGAACCAACTCTGTGTAATAATGTCCAAGATCACAGTCGAGTTAGCTATACAAATCGTGTGCTGTGAGATCGACAAGGTAAACATATTCAAGAATGGTTAATAAAATCAAATCTAAGACCATTGCATATTAAGTTCAAAATAGTGCTACCAATATACGAGTCTCATACGATGCCATTTCAACGATTATACCACAAAGGCTCGAAATATTACAAGGTTCAAATTCCAGAGTTATATGGCTCAATTTCGAAGATTACAAGGTTCAAACTGATATTAGAAATGAAATTCAGCTCATCAGCTGCAAACGCTCGCTCTGATCTGCTGAACATGGATATCATAGAGGTTCAAACTAATATTACCACTTCTAAGTCTGGTTTCAACACCTCACAACTTTTGAAAAGGGGTCAACCACTGAGAAGTCATGTATGGGGTTGACACGATGAATTCCGATTACTTTGTCATCTGAAGTTCCAAAATGAAATTCAACATTTTTGGAGCCTATTCCATTCTTCCACAGGTGCCGGCGCTGATCAACAAACCATTCATTTTTTCAAAATAAATGTAGGGAAAACCTCATTACCTTCATCACTCTTGCTCTGACAACAAAGAACCTGGCGAATATAATCTCTGGTAAGGTCCCTCGGTAGGAGTTCAAAGTAATTTCTGAGAGATGCAGATCTAGGCATTCGACATGATTGTTATATTGTATCACATTATCCACTGCTGGGCCTAATCTCATCAGCAAAAGAAGAAAACGTGTTAGTGCCTAGATGCAGTTTTGAACACTACTACAGGCCTATTTGGTAAATGCACTAACATTCCATATTCGATCTGACATGATTAACATGGGCATTAACATGCCATCTTTCATCTTGACAAGATGTTGGAGTGGATGAAAAGTCCCTAAGAAAACTAGTACAGATGAATCCAAAGGAGAAATGCATATGGATTGTAACCATATGGATCAAGCATTGTCATTGTAAACTTGGAAAAGAAGACATGTATGTACTGAAATCCTCCAAAAGAATCCTTCAGAAATCGTAGTACATTGTCATTGTAAACTTGAAAAAAGGTGTCATAAATTGAACTCCCTTATGGTTAACATTTAACAGGAAAGGAACATCACCTCGATATATAGCTTCTCTAGGCACGGAAAGCATCTCAGGAAAGTGACAACTTGCTCCAGGTTGGGGCCGATAGATTCTAGTGCCAAGACCTTCACTGTGCGCAGTTTTGCGGTCAGGCTTGTCGGAATCATTTTCTGAATGACAGACGAACAAACATCTTCAAAATTGGAAATAATGTTAATTTTTAGAAGGAGAAGTAGAAGGCGGATGTTGTACCTGAACGGGTGTGGATCCAATAACAAGTTCGGAGTATTGGTCAGACGAGTAGCCCAGCACTGTCAATTTCGGCGCAGAAATGACATTAATTCTTGTTGGACCTACTTGATCAAGTACAAGTAATCTCTCAAGTGCAGGTGTGTCCTCAATGACCATACCATGGTACACATCTTGTGATGTCTTCCTGCCGAACCAGCAACACACATAAATAGTCCGGAGAGTCATGGAGGTGATGTGGAATGTACTCAACCCATTGATCGCCTGAAGACGAAGGTACTCGAGTGCAGTACAACCACAGCAGGCGCTCCATGTCACTGTTTGAGAGGCAGACGTCGACGAGCTCGAGGTGCTTCAGTCGTGGTAGAATAAGAGCGGGCGCGTCATTAAGGGTGTGTGTGTGGGGGGGGGGATGATAGTTCCTGAACTTGGCGACACGTAGCATGGGCGCGAGGCGGAGCGCGAACGTTGGCAACAAGCGCATATGCCCATCATCAAAAGTGAGCTCCTTGAGCTGATCTAGGGCGGGGGATCCAAACCAGTCATCAAGCTTGGCTTGGTCCCTGCCGTTGTAATGGAACTTGCCCATTCTAAGGCCTCTGGTTGGGCCAGGGTGACTGCCGAGGATCTTGGAGAACGCATCCAAGCTTTTGCGATAGCCATGGCAGATCTCGTGGGTGTCGATGAGGTCGAGAGGGGTGAAGTTCCATAGGGGGCGCCATCGTCGGGAAAGGATGGTTGTCTGCGCCCCATATTTGATTGGGAGGAGGGAGATGATGACTGTCAACATATCATCGAGGAGACTGCTGATGAAGTCTATGCCTGCTGGAGTCGCTTGCAGTTCTAGCTTGCCCCGCCTCCGCTTGTTGGCAGGCCCATTCTCCACCTCAGGAGTCTCCTTGTTAGTGGCGCTTTCTGATAGAAATGAGAGTACATGTAATATTTAGTTAAAACAGGGCAATAGAAAAGTGTATTGGTAACTAGAAGTTATTAGGTACGAATATAGTAAGAGAAGTGAATAACAATTGGTTGCTTAAATACTACACGGTTCATTTAACATTGCTGGGTAAGTCAACATGCAGATAGTTGAAAAGATAACTTACTTCGAACAAACTCAGGACAAATGATTTTGTCGGGGAAGTTAGCATATATCTCATGACCAGGCCCTTTTATGTGCAGTCCAGTTTTAGTGCCAGTTTTCAGTACATAAAACTTAGAAATTTCTTTCCAAAAGCCAGCGCCAAAATAGAAGTCACCACGTCCATCAAGTAATATAGTAGCAATGATTGTAAATCCATGGTTTGTGTGTAGTATGACATCTGTGCAGCCTTGATCTATGTAAAGGAAAAAATGTGTACTACATAATCTATTGCATAGCAAGGGGTGCGCTGCAAAAAATGGTAGGATTGTTAATGAAAATATGGGTCCAAATTGAAAGAACTGTACAATAGTTGAAATCGAAGGAAAAAAATCTATAATTAAACAGATAGGGTAAACATGATGTCATGGAAATATGAGAGTAATCGAAAGAACAATACATCATTAATTTGCCTAATATATATAGAAGAGGGGAATAAATCCCCTTTGACGTATATGGTGCATGTGGCACCTTTTATCCAAATGTAGCAATATTTAGAATATCTTCAGGAAAGTAGGCCATGCAAACCGATTTAGGGTGAGATTGAACATACCGCGCACATGCTTAAGTCATCTGGTACGGTGAGATGGAATCTCCGAGGAGGTCGCAAGGTCCTGATGTGTCGACGCACCGTACACTCTATGAATGAAAGAAAACCCTCAAATCAGCACGAATAAAAATGAATTCACGGCGATTTCTGCCGGGTGATTAAAGGAGGCAAATGAACTGGGATGAGAGATGAGATAATATCTCATTAAATTAGTTACCTTGTCGTCCATGAGAAAAAACCCTTAGTACGACAAATTCCCCAACCGAGCGGAGCTGGGTCGACCGCGAGCAGCGTCGAGAAAGCCGATGGCGATAGGCGGCGGCAAGCAGAAGTGGTGAAATGCGGTGGGGTTTACCGGCAGCCTGGCGGCGGCGGCGGCAGACGGTGAGCTAAGTGGTTACCGCCGCGATAGGCGGTGCCATGCATAGATGTGGAGGAGCTTGTGCAGGTGTGAATGGGGACCGGAGGCATGGGGTGGTGGGCGGGGGTGAGGGTTTTTGTGACGTGGGGATGGCGAGGGTTTTCTTTTTTCTTTTTTGAATTAGGCGGTGAGTGTTTTCTGTCCCACAAAGAATTTCGGAGGCAACGGCTTGCTAGAGCCAACAGTGTGTGATTGATGCAAGAAGCAAAACGAAAGCCATTGCACACACTTCCAATTTTGGGAACCGTGTGTGATTGAAGCAACAAGCAAAATAAAAGTCATTGCACACAGTTCCAATTTTGGGATCCGTGTGTGATTGACGTACTACCTCCGTCCTGGTTTATTGATTCCCTCTATAATTTGTACCAAATTTCGACCAAATATTTGACTAAGAAATGTATATGCATGTCACCAAAAATCATATGATTGAACACTATGTTCAAATACACATCCAACGATATAATTTTTGCGGACCTGCACTAAAATTTTGTCAGTTAAACCTTTGGTCAACATTTAACACAAATTACAAAGGGGACCAATAAACAAGGACAGAGGTAGATTCCATCAACCGAACTGATTGCATCCATATCCCGCTGTTAGACTTAAGTAAACATAGATAAACATACTTAGACATAGATAATAAGCGTACACGTACACAAGCATAGTTCAACCGTCATTAAGCATGCTCAAGCGTACATATATAGTTCGATCCCACATCTCATTTCACAAGCCGGCACGATCCCGAAGCTTCTCCAAGTACTCGGCGTACGCGCCGTGCTCCATCCTGCGAGCATACTTCTTTTTGAAGGAGGCAACGACCCGTCCTCTTGCATGCACCAGAACACTTTGATACGTGTCATCAAGCTTGTGGTTGCAGAATGGGCATCGATAGCCACCGTTCCAGGTCCTAATACGCCTGTTATGCATTCCCGCATAAAGCTCCCTCAGGATTTGCCTCTTGTACCTCCTCTGGACATCTTCATCCTCGCCGTCCACATCGTCAGACAACACCTATACAAATAGTTAAAAAAAGTGGCGTCAAATTAATAGTTACAAACTAATCTCTAGCGAACATTTGGCAGTTGCCAAAAATTGGCATCAAGTCAACGATTACATGCCGTGAAGTAGGATTGGGAATTTATGGCTATTTATTTATACATATCCAGAATTATGGTTTGATTTCTAAGCACATTCGTCTATGCACAGACCAATCTTGAAGAAAATAATGGCACAAACATATGTAGGTCATTCAAAATCAATTGTCAAGTCATGGCTAGGAATTATTAGCACAAACACTAAACCTAGTCGGATTACTAGCAGAAATCATTTTCAAAGATGAAACAACTAATCACTTGTCACTTGTACCATTCAAACAATCAATACACTACATGGATCTAACAAAACTTACTCAGATTTCATGGATTGGGAGAACATAACAATAGGATTTCTATTCCAAAAAGGGGGAGGTAGGAGTAACCAGAGAAACCCTGGGATCTATTTGACACATAAATGGGTATAGATGACTAACCAGTTGTCCATCCTCGTTGGAGTCGTCTCCGGAGTGGTCGTCGGAGTCGTCGCCCGAGTCGTCACCAGAGTCGGTGTGGAACTCCGCCTCCAGCTGTGGAAGCTCGACGCCGTCTACGACGGCAACCTCTGTCTCCACGCCGTGCTCCGGTGCTTTAGCAGCCCCGGCGTCGCCACTCCCCCCGATGGGGCGCTTCGGCGGCATCCTCATACACTGACGACTTTGATGACTGAGAGCGGCGTCGAGGATGCAAGCGGAGAGAGGGGATTGTGTGTGTGTGGCGAGGATGGGGGGTGCGGCTGCTCGGGCGCACCATTAATATGGAGTAGTGGGAGAGAGGCGGGCCTCGGTCAAACCACTGGCTCGCCTCCTGGTAAGCCTGCACACCGGACTGCTGGCATGCCTACCATCGTTTCACATGGCTACTTGCATGCCTCCCGATGACACTGCATAGCGAGCACGACTCCGTCAATTCACACACCTGCACACACGTCTCCCGGTCTACCTGCACGGCAAACTGCTCGCATGCATCCCGCCAACTCACACCCGCTCGCATGGTACACGGGTCACGTGGCGGCACATATATTGTTTTTCTATTTGGATGATTAATGATGCCACTTTATTTTTTGCTTAACCGAAGCATGACACGTATCCATTATTGGTCTAACGCTCACGGTTCGAATAAATAGTCCGTTTGGGATATTGGTTCCCAATTATTAATAATCTCCCGTTTGTAATTAGATAAAGATTACATCGAAACTGGTCTCAAATTTGACCAAAAAAAGTACAATGCAACTTTGTATTGGTGTCCATATGACAACAAGATAGGTTTCATGAACTTTAAATAAGTTTTGGATGTACTAGAATTTAAGAATCAAGATTCTCATTGTTTGAAATTTGTTGCACGGGGAGTAAACATGCACCGAGTGAGACACATGTGTTTTTGCAATCCATTTAGGTGCACTGTCACGTGTGCAAGTAGCTCGAATTTGATTTTTGCACATTATACCCATATAAAATCAATCAATTAATGTACTAAAACGTCTTAATGATCTCTGATTTTTTTCAAAACTAAAACGTCCCTCCTTTGGTAACATATATATGTCCACCGCAGGATAATTAGTTTAACATGCACCATAGTTGCGGTGGATTCGTGGTGTGTGTGTGGGTGTGTGCGTCTGGGGGTGGCGAGTGGCTCGTAGTACACTACAAGTTGTGAGCCACAGTGTGAGTTGGCCATTTTGTTAGGCAGGTCGGTGCCACATCAGAGTCGTGAATTCGTAATTTAAAACATTACACAACCCTTTCATACATACATATTTTGGCCACATGCAGTCGATGATTGTCCTACACGACATTCGATACTCGCGTATTACGCTTTCTGTGGGCCCGTGAGGTCATCGTCCATCACTTTGATGAACAACCAGTAGTGAGGTTAATTTGACCAGCAAGGTAGAATCTTTTTTGTTTGTCTTATGGTGGTATATAGTACGTGTCGAAGAGGTGGGAGGGGACTAACATATATATATATATATATATATATATATATATATATATATATATATATAGACACACACACACACACACCCACGTCCATGAACAAGTACACCTCACTCAATGTCGGGACTTTTCGGTTTCTGAGGCACGTGCCACATCAAAATTGTGAAAATGACTATTCAAACATCACACAACATCTATTTGCGCCACATGCATGCAGGTGGTGGTTATCCTAGCTAGGACACTCACTTGTGATGCTTCCATCTGTGGGCCCACAAGGCCATCATCGATGCATATGTGCATCACTTTGGCCTAGCTACATTGGGAGAGGTTAATTAATTTCACCATCGATGATGATTCTTTTTGGGTTGTATTACGGTAGGAGCATATAGTGTGCGTCGAAGAGGGGGAAGGAGACCATCATATGTACTACGCTTCATGAACCTCGCTCTGTGTGGGTGCATGGTTTACGGTTTTTGAGGCATGCATGGCACATCAAAGTTGTGCATTTTATGTATTATATTCAATATATGTTTGGCCCACTTGCAAAGCGATGGTGGTTGTCCTCTCACACCCACTTAAGCAGTTATCAGCGATATCGATGCTTTCCATTTATGGGCCCGCTTGGTCCATCACTACTTCTTTCCTGACAACGAGAGTGGTTAATTTGACTTAATTAGGAGGGGTTATTTTTTTGCATGTAATATATAGGGTCACGCTATTCGTCACCCTGGGTGAGGAATAGTTATTCTTCACCCCTCTCTATTTTAACATCAATGCACCATAATTTTACGTTTCTTAAATTTTATCTTATTTCAGACGTAAAAAGAGAACGTAAGAAAATATATATTTGCCGTAAAAAATATTTTTTGTTACATAAATTACAAATGTAAAAACATAATGTAAAATGTACATAAAATGTAATTTTTCTGGTCTTCTGACATTTTTATGCCAATTTTTACGCAATGAATTAATATGGCTGTAACTATTTGTATTTGAAACATAATTTATTTGTGAAATGATCGTGATATTACCTCGGGTGAAGAATAACTTATTCTGCACCCCGGGTGATGAATAGTAACAATATATATATATATATATATATATATATATATATATATATATATATATATATATATATATATATATATATATATATATA